>NC_091985.1:42924392-43026165 GCF_044704955.1 Pristiophorus japonicus | reverse complement strand
GGGCGAGGAAGAGAGATCGAGGCAGAGAGAGAGGGAGAGGGGAGAGAGAGGAGGAGGGAGATTGAGAGGGAGAGGGAAAGAGGAAGGGAGAGAGAGATAGAGGGGAGAGGGTGGAGGGAGAGAGGGTTAGAATGGGAGAGGGTGGAGGGGGAGGGAGTGGGATGAAGGGGGATGGAGTGGGAAGGAAAGAGAGAGAGAGAGGGAGAGAATGGGTAGAGGGGAGAGAGAGGGGGAAGAGGGAAGGAGGGAAAGAGGGAACGAGAGGGTGAGGGTGAGAGGGTGGGAGAGAAAGAGGGTGAGAGAGGGAGTGAGGGAGAGAGGCAGGGAGTGAGTGAGGGAGTGAGGGGGAGGGAGAGGTGGAAGTGGGATGGAGAGAGGGACAGAGAGGATGGGAACGAAAGGGTGAGAGGGAGAGCAGAGAAGGAAGAGAGGGGTAGGAGAAGAAGGGAAGGAAGAGAGGGAGGGAGAGGAGGTGAGAGTGGGAGGGAGAGGGAATGAGAGAGGGAGTGAGGGGCAGAGCTAGAGGGAGGGAGAGAGAGGGAGGGAGATGGGGAGGGAGATAGCGAGGAGAGAGGGAGAACGGGAGAGGGTGTGAGGATGAGGGGGTGGGTGTAATGTCCTGTCCCTGTAGTACAGATTCACACGAGGCACATACTGAAGTCAAGGTCACTCAGGACCTGCACCTTTAATACACAGCTCTCGAATGCTACACTTGCCTGAGACCTGTCCTTATATACCTGTCTGGGACAGGTATCCAGTGCACCCCTGGTGGTAAGGTAAGCTTGTGGTTAAAGGTCATCTCTGGTTACAGTCATGTATAGCATGTTAAGATACAGTTATGTACAGTAGTGTGAGATACATGACATCACCCTCCCCCAAGGTCTTATTGTCTTCATAGGTTCAGTCTCTCAGGTGGTCTACGCTCTCGCGTGGAGCGTCTTAGTTGAGGTTCAGTTGTTTGCCTTGGTGCCTGTTGTTCTTTCGGGGTGATTGCTGGTATCTCGCCTGAGCTGTCTGTTTCGTTCAGTATGATTGTTGGTGTCTCGCCTGGGCTGTCTGTTGGGATCGCCCTTTCTTCAGGTTGTTCCCTCTGTCTGTCCACCAGGTGTGTGTGAGTTCCACATTGTTGTCTGCCTCTGGTTCAGCAGTGTTGTTGGTAAATCTACTTTTGACTTGGTCTACATGCCTCCGGCAGGTTTGGCCATTGTCCATTTGTACCACCAGTAGCCTGTTTCCTTACTTGTCTGTTACTGTCCCTGCAAGCCATTTGGGACCCCTGCCATAGTTTGTCCCCTATCTCATTCCACCTCCCCCTCGAATTTCGGTCAGAGTACTCGGTTAGCTTACGGCGCTTTGCCTCAACGATTTCATGCATGTCTGGGAGGATTAATGAGAGCCTTGTCTTTAAGGTCCGTTTCATTAATAGTTGCGCGGGGGGGAACTCCAATCAATGAATGCGGACGAGATCTGTAGGCCAGCAGCAGTCGCGACAGGCAGCCCTGCAGCGTGGGACCTTGGATTTTGAGAATGCCTTGTTTAATGATCTGCATTGCTCACTCCGCCTGGCCGTTGGAGGCCGGCTTGAACAGTGCCATCTTAACGTGATTTATGCCGTGGTCACTTATAAAATCTTGAAATTCTGCGCTGGTGAAGCACGGACCATTATCACTGACCAATATGTCAGGAATGCCGTGCGCTGCAAACATGGTTCCAAGGCTCTCCACAGTGGTGGAGGTGGTGCTCGAGTTTAAAATGGTGCATTCAATCCACTTAGAAAATGCATCTACAACTACGAGGAACATTTTGCCCATGAATGGGCCCGTATACTCTACGTGCACCCGCGACCACGGTTTGGTGGGCCAGGGGCTCAGGGGGGCCTCCCTGGGGGCATTACTGAGTTGGGCACAAATGGTGCACTGTCGGACGCAGAGCTCCAATTGCACGTCAATGCCAGGTCACCAGACGTGGGATCTGGCTATGGCCTTCATGAGAACGATCCCCGGGTGCTCGCGGTGGAGCTCCTGACAAATGCCTCTCTGCCTCGCAAAGACATAACTACTCGGCTGGCCCACATCAGGCAGTCTGCTTGAAGTGACAGCTCATGCATGCGCCTATGGAAAGGTTTGATCTCCTCAGGGCAGGCATCGTGAGCCTCTGCCCAGTCACCGGTTAGGACGCATCTTTTTACTCGGGATAACGTGGGGTCGCTGGTCGTCCAGGCTCTGATTTGGCGAGCCGTCATAGGCTAACCTGTGGACTCAAAGGCATTGATTGCCATGACTATCTCACAGTCCTGTTCGTCAGACCCTTCCGTGGTCGCCAGAGGTAGCCTGCTAAGCGCGTCGGCACAATTGTTTGTGCCTGGTCTGTGCCTTATGGTGTAATCATAAGACGCCAGCATGAGTTCCCACTGTTGAATGCGCACCGAGGCGTTGGCGTTTATTGCCTTGCTTTCGGATAGTAGGAACGTGAGGGGCTTGTGGTCAGTTTCTAACGTGAACTTGGCCCCGAAAAGGTATTGGTGCATCTTTTTGACATCGTACACGCACGCGAGCGCCTCCTTCTCCACCATTCCGTATCCGCGCTCCGCCCGCGAAAGTGACCTGGAGGCATAAGCTATGGGTTGTAATTTACCCGCACTATTGACATGTTGTAAAACGCACCCGACCCCATATGCTGACGCATCACATGTAAGAACTAGCTTTTTACCTGGATCAAAGAAAGCCAAAACACTGTTGGAACACAGAAGGTTGCGTGCCTTATTGAAGGCGCGTTCCTGGGCGTCTCCCCAAAACCAATCGCACCCCTTTCTGAGTAGCACGTTGAGAGGCTCCAGCAGCGTGCTCAAGTTCTGCATAAAGTTCCCAAAGTAATTGAGTCGCCCGAGAAAGGCGCTGAGACATTCCGGGACCTGGGTGCTAGGCGAATTGCTTCGGTTTTGGACTCTGTTGGGCGGATTCCACCAGCGGCAATCCTTCTGCCCAAAAATTCAACCTCGGGCGCGAGAAATAGGCACTTGGATTTCTTAACTCGTAGGCCTACCCGATCCAACCGCTTTAGTACTTCCTCCAAATTGCGGAGATGGGAGTCGGTGTCCCTGCCCGCGATAAGTATGTCGTCTTGAAATACAACCGTCCCCAGGATAGACTTGAGCAGACTCTCCATGTTGCGCTGGAATATAGCAGCTGCCGACCTGATGCCAAATGGGCATCGATTGTACATGAAAAGGCCTCGATGTGTGTTGATGGTGGTGAGTAGCTTGGACTCATCGGTCAATTCTTGCGTCATATACGCAGATGTGAGATCTAGTCTTGAGAAAAGTTTTCCTCCAGTCAATGTGGCAAATAAGTCCTTCGCTCTGGGCAGCGGGTATTGGTCCTGTAGGGAGACTCTGTTTATGGTAGATTTGTAGTCACCACAGATTCGTATGGATCCATCAGGCTCCATGACTGGGACGATGGGACTTGCCCAGTCGCTAAATTCCACAGGTGAGATAATGCCTTCCCGCAGAAGCCTGTCCAGTTCATGTTCAATCTTTTCCCTCATCACATGGAGCACAGCTCTAGGCTTTTGATGGACCGGTCTAGCATCCTGTGTGATGTAGATTTTCACTTTAGCCCCTTTGAAGGTGCCCACACCTGGCTGAAAGAGATGCTCAAACCGACTTAGAACTGTTGAGCAGGAGGTCCATTCCTCTGATGACATGGCGTGAACATCATCCCATTTCCAGTTTAGTTTTGCCAGCCAGCTTCTCCCCAGCAGTGCTGGGAGATCTCCGGGGACAATCCACAGGGGAAGTCGGTTCACTGTCCCTTTGTGTGTGACTGAGAGCATGGCGCTGCCGAGGACTGGGACAATTTCTTTGGTATAGGTCCTTAGTTTGGTGTCAACCCTTGTGAGTTTTGGTCTCTCTCTTTTGTGCGGCCACAGCTGTTCAAATTGTTGAGCGCTCATGAGAGGTTGACTCGCTCCCGTATCCAGCTCCATGTTGACGGGTATCCCGTTGAGTAGGACCCTCATTATTATTGGAGGCGTCTTGTTGTAGGAGCAGTGGCCAATTGATTGTGTTGACCCGCTGTACATCGGTGTCCCGGGTACTAACCCCACCGTCTTCTGGTCCGCTTTTTCACCCTTCTGATTCGTATACCAGCCGAGCTGCTGTTTTTCTGCACGTGCGGGCCAGATGCCCTGTATAATCGCAGTTTCTGCAAACAGCATGCTGAAATCGACACCCACTTGTTGAGTGCCTTCCACCACATCTCCAGCACAGACCGCTTCCATTGTTTCCAAAGGATGAGCTGCGTCTGGCTGATCTCTCTTGAGCTTCTCTCAGTTTGTAGTTGATTGCTCGCATTGTGGGTTGATGAGGTGTGAACGGCCGTTCATGTGGCCCTTGATGGCTTCTGGCGCCACTGCCTGCTGTTGAGGGCCTGCTCTCCTGCCTTTGTCTGTATGTGGCGGTAGCAGCTTGTTTCACGCTGTGAACCTCTTGTTCCAATGTTTCGTTAGTTGTCGTACCCGCAGTGTAGATCAACCTCGTTTCTTCTTCTCCTGCCAAGAATGTCTGTGCAACCAGTGCTGCTGCCTCTAGGGTCAAGATCTTGGTTTCTATGAGTTTTCGGAATATGCCTGCGTGGCCTATTCCTTGAATTAAAAAAGTCTCTCAGTACTTCTCTCCTTAGTTCATCGGAGAACTCACATAAGCTAGCCAACCTCCGAAGTTCCGCCACGAAGTCGGGTATGATCTGGCCCACATAGCGTCTGTAATTGTAGAACCTGTGTCTGGCCATGTTTAGGTTGCTCGCTGGCTTCAGGTGGTCTCTTACCAGTGTGTTCAACTCTTCAAACAACTTGCTTGCTGGTTTCTCGGGTGCCAGCAGGTCCCTCATTGAAGCGTATGTTTTCGAGCCACAGCTGATCAAGAGATGGGCTCTTCTCTTATCTGCCTTGTCGTTGCCTAACCAGTCTTTGGTTACAAAGCTTTGCTGGAGCCTTTCTATAAAATCCTCCCAATTGTCTCCAGCATTGTATTTTTCATCTGAGCCGTTCTTCGCCATTCTGTGGATTCTGTAATCCCGTAACTCGTCACCACTATAAAGTCCTGTCCCTGCAGTACAGATTCACATGAGGCACATACTGAAGTCAAGGTCACTCAGGACCTGCACCTTTATTACACAGCTCTCGAATGCCACACTTGCCTGAGACCTGTCCTTATATACCTGTCTGGGACAGGTATCCAGTGTCGCCTGCAAGTGCACCCCTGGTGGTAAGGTAAGCTTGTGGTTACAGGTCATCTCTGGTTACAGTCATGTATAGCATGGTGAGATACAATTATGTGCAGTAGTGTGAGATACATGACAGTGGGAGAGGTGGGTGGGGGATGGAGAGAAGGAGAGAGAAGGTGGGAGAGAGAGAGTGGGAGGGATGGGGAGGGAGAGGGAGGGAGGTGGAGCAAGAGAGGGAGAGCGAAGGGGAGGGGGAGAGAAAGGAAGAGAAGGATTAGCGGGGGGGAGGGACAGGGATTGGGAGGGAGAAGGAGGGAGTGGGAGGGAGAGATAGAGGGAGAGATAGGGAGAGAGATAGGGAGAGAGATAGGGAGAGAGATAGGGAGAGAGATAGGGAGAGAGATAGGGAGAGAGATAGGGAGAGAGATAGGGAGAGAGATAGGGAGAGAGATAGGGAGAGAGATAGGGAGAGAGATAGGGAGAGAGATAGGGAGAGAGATAGGGAGAGAGGGGAGAGAGGGGAGAGAGGGGAGAGAGGGGAGAGAGGGGGGGAGAGGGAGGGAGAGGGAGGGAGAGGGAGGGAGAGGGAGGGAGAGTTGAGTGGGAGGGAGGGAGCAGGAGGGTGAGGGAAGAGAGTGGAGAGAGGGAGAGAGAGTGGGAGGGAGAGAAGGAAGGAGAGAGAGAGGGAGGAGGGTGAGAGGGTGAGGTTGGGAGAGAGAGAGAAGGGGGAGGGAGAGAGTGAGGGAGAGAGTGAGGGAGAGTGAGTGAGGGAGTAAGGGGGAGGGAGAGGTGGGAAGTGGGTGGAGAGAGGGAGGGAGAGAGGGATAGGTTGGGATGGAGGGGGAGTGAGTGGGAGGGAGGGGATGGAGTGGGAGGGAGGGGATAGAGTGGGAGCGAGGGGGATGGAATGGGTGGGAGGGGGATGGAGTGGGTGGGAGAGTGAGAGTGGGGAGAGAGTGGGGGAGAGAGAGGGGAGAGAGAGGGAGAGAGAGGGAGAGGGAGGGAGAGGGAGGGAGAGGGCGGGAGTGGGAGGGCGAGGGAGGGAGAGATAGAGGGAGAGAGTGGGGAGAGAGGGGAGGGTGGGGCGAGAGGGGAAAGAGGGGAAAGAGGGAGGGAGAGAGAGTGAGAGGGTGTGAGGGTAGAGTGGGAGAGGGTGGGGAGAGAGTGGGGAGAGAGTGGGGAGAGAGAGGGGTGAGAGGGGAGAGAGAGGGGGAGGGAGGGGGATGGAGTGGGAGGGAGGGAGAGGGGTGTGAGTGAGGAGAGGGGAGAGAGTGGGGAGAGGGTGGGTGAGAGGGGGAGAGAGAGAAGCGAGAGGATGGGAGATGGAGAGATGGAGAGAGAGGGAGGGAGGGAGGTGGGGGGGGGGTAAGGGATGAGGGAGAGACAGAAGGAGAGGGTGGGAGGTAGAGGGTGGGAAGAAGAAAGGGAGGTAAGAGAGGGAGGAAGGGAAAAGATAGAGGGAGAGAGAGAGAGTGGAGAGGAGGAGGGAGAGAAGGAGGGGCAGAGAGGAAGGGAGTGGGAGGGAGGGCAAGAGGGAGGGAGAGAGGGAGAGAGAGTGAAGGGGAGGGAGAGGTGAGTGGGGATGGAGAGAGGGAGGGAGAGGGTGGGACGGCGAGGGAGGGGGAGAGAGAGAGCGCGAGGGAGGGAGAGAGAGCGGGGAGAGAGGAGGAGGGAGAGAGGGATAGTGGGAGGGAAAAGGGGGGGAGTGGGATATAGGGGCATGGAGTGGGAGGGAAGGAGAGAGAGAGGGAGAGAGTGGGTAGAGAGTGGGGAGAGGGGAAAGAGAGGGGAGACAGAGGGGACAGAGAGGGAAAAAGGGAGGGAGAGAGGGAAAGAGAGAGAGAGGAGATGAGTGGGAGGGTGAGAGGGTGGGTGTGAGCGTGAGTGAGAAGGAGGCAGAGAGTGAGGGAGAGAGTGAGAGAGTAAGTAAGGAAGTGAGGGGAGGGAGAGGTGGAAGAGGGATGGAGAGAGGGAGGGAGAGGGTGACAGGGAGAGAGGGATAGGAAGAGAGGGGGAGGAAGGGGGGCAAGAGAGGGAGGGAGAGGGAGTGAGGGGGATGGGAGAGGGAGGGAGCGAGGGAGAGAGAGTGGGGAGACAGAGGAAGAGAGGGGGGGAGAGAGAGTGGAGCGAAAGGGGAGAGAGGTGGGTGAGAGTGGGGAGTGAGAGAGGGAGGGAGAGAGGGAAAGAGGGAGAGGTGAATGGGGGATATAGAGAGGGAGGGAGAGGGTGGAAGTGATGGGGAGGGAAAAGGAGGGAGGGGGAGCACGAGAGAGTGAGAGAGGGAGCAGGGAGAGAAAGGGAGAAAGGGATAGAGTAATAGGGAGTAGGAGAGGGAGGGAGAACATAAGAACATAAGAACATAAGAATTAGTTTCAGGAGCAGGCCATCTAGCCCCTCGAGCCTGCTCCGCCATTCAACAAGATCATGGCTGATCTGGCCGTGGTCTCAGCTCCACTTACCCGCCCGCTCCCCATAACACTTAATTCCCTTATTGGTTAAAAATCTATCTATCTGTGATTTGAATACATTCAATGAGCTAGCCTCAACTGCTTCCTTGGGCAGAGAATTCCACAGATTCACAACCCTCTGGGAGAAGAAATTCCTTTTCAACTCGGTTTTAAATTTGCTCCCCCCATATTTTGAGGCTGTGACCCCTAGTTCTGGTCTCCCCGACCAGTGGAAACAACCTCTCTGCCTCTATCTTGTCTATCCCTTTCATTATTTTAAATGTTTCTAGAAGATCACCCCTCATCCTTCTGAACTCTAACGAGTAAAGACCCAGTCTACTCAATCTATCATCATAAGGTAACCCCCTCATCTCCGGAATCAGCCAAGTGAATCGTCTCTGTACCCCCTCCAAAGTTAGTATATCCTTCCTTAAGTAAAGTGACCAAAACTGTACGCAGTACTCCAGGTGCGGCCTCACCAATACCCTGTACAGTTGCAGCAGGACCTCCCTGCTTTTGTACTCCATCCCTCTCGCAATGAAGGCCAACATTCCATTCGCCTTCCTGATTACCTGCTGCACCTGCAAACTAACTTTTTGGGATTCATGCACAAGGACCCCCAGGTCCCTCTGCACCGCAGCATGTTGTAATTTCTCCCCATTCAAATAATATTCCCTTTTACTGTTTTTTTTCCAAGGTGGATGACCTCACATTTTCCGACATTGTATTCCATCTGCCAAACCTTAGCCCATTTGCTGAACCTATCTAAATCTCTTTGCAGCCTCTCTGTGTCCTCTACACAACGCGCTTTCCCACTAATCTTTGTGTCATCTGCAAATTTTGTTACACTACACTCTGTCCCCTCTTCCAGGTCATCTATGTATATTGTAAACAGTTGTGGTCCCAGCACCGATCCCTGTGGCACACCGCTAACCACCGATTTCCAACCCGAAAAGGATCCATTTATCCTGACTCTCTGCTTTCTGTTAGCCAGCCAATTCTCGATCCGTGCTAATACATTTCCTCTGACTCCGCATACCTTTATCTTCTGCAGTAACCTTTTGTGTGGCACCTTATCGAAAACCTTTTGCAAATCTAAATACACCACACCCATCGGTACACCTCTATCCACCATGCTCGTTATATCCTCAAAGAATCTAGTAAATTAGTTAAACATGATTTCCCCTTCATGAATCCATGTTGCGTCTGCTTGATTGCACTATTCCTATCTCGATGTCCCGCTATTTCTTCCTTAATGATAGCTTCAAGCATTTTCCCCACTACAGATGTTAAGCTAACCGGCCTATAGTTACCTGCCTTTTGTCTGCCCCCTTTTTTAAACAGAGGCGTTACATTAGCTGCTTTCCAATCCGCTGGTACCTCCCCAGAGTCCAGAGAATTTTGGTAGATTATAACAAATGCATCTGCTGTAACTTCCGCCATCTCTTTTAATACCCTGGGATGCATTTCATCAGGACCAGAGGGAGGGAGGGAGAGAAAGAGTGGGAGGAAGGGGAGAGGGTGGTGAGAGAGAGGGGAGAGAGAGGGGAGAGAGAGAGCGAGGGAGGGAGGGAGAGAAGGAGCGAGAGTACGAGCGAGAGAGCGGGGGAGAGAGTGAGGGAGAGAGTGAGTGAGGGCGGAGTGAGAGGGAGGGAGTGGTGGAAGGGGATGGAGAGGGAGTGGGTGGGAGGAGAGGGTGGGAGTGAGAGAGAGAGGGAGGTGGTGGAAGAGGGGGAGGGAGGGGGAGGAAGAGAGGGAGGGAGCGGGAAGAAGAGGGGGAGGGAGAGCGAGGGAGTGAGGGGGAGGGAGAGGTAGGAGAGGTGGGAGTGGGATGGAGGGGAATGGAGTGGGAGGGAGGGAGAGGGGTGTGAGGGAGGGAGAGGGAGGGAGTGGGGAAGAGAGTGGGATGAGAGAGGGGAAGAGAGAGGGGAAGAGAGAGGGGAAGAGAGAGGGGAAGAGAGAGGGGAAGAGAGAGGGGAAGAGAGAGGGGAAGAGAGAGGGGAAGAGAGTGGGGAGAGAGTGGGGAGAGAGTGGGGAGAGAGTGGGGAGAGAGTGGGGAGAGAGTGGGGAGAGAGTGGGGAGAGAGTGGGGAGAGAGTGGGGAGAGAGAGTAGGAGGGAGAGTGGGAGGGAGAGTGGAGGGAGAATGGGAGGGAGAGTGGGAGGGAGAGAGGGAGAGAAGGGAGGGAGAAGGGGAGAGAGAGGGAGGGGGGAGAGGAGGAGAGAGAGGAGGGGCAGAGAGGGAGAGAGAGAGGGAGGCAGGTAGAGAGGGAGGGAAAGGGAGGGAGAGTGCAAGGGAGAGAGGGAGGGAGAGAGGGAGGGAGAGAGGGAGGGAGAGGGGGAGAGAGGAGAGGGGGAGGGAGAGAGAGGGCCAGAGATGGAGGGAGTGGGAGGGAGAGGGAGGGAGAGAGAGGGAGGGAGATGGAGGGAGAGAGGGGGAGGGAGAGAGGGAGCGAGAGAGGGGAGAGAGAGGGGGAGGTGAGATTAAGGGAGAGATTGATAGAGTGGGAGGGGTATGGAGGGGTATGGAGGGGGAGGGAGTGGGATGGAGTGGGATGGAGGGGGATGGAGGGGGATGGAGGGGGAGGGAGGGGGAGGGAGAGAGAGGGAGAGGGCGAGAGAGGGAGAGAGAGGGAGAGAGTGGGGAGAAAGTGGGGAGAGAGTGGGGAGAGAGTGGGGAGAGAGTGGGGAGAGAGTGGGGAGAGAGTGGGGAGAGAGTGGGGAGAGAGTGGGGAGAGGGGAGAGAGGGAGAAAGAGGGGGAGGGAGGGAGGGAGAGAGGGAATGAGAGAGGGGATGAGAGGGTGGGAGAGAGAGTGTGAGGGGAGGGAGAGAGTGAGGGAGAGAGGGAGAGAGTGAGGGAATGAAGGGGAGGGAGAGGTGGAAGGGGGATGGAGAGAGAGAGGGGAGAGAGCGGGAGGGAGAGAGGGGAGAGAATGAGTGAGGGAATGAGGGGGAAGGAGAGGTGGGTGGGGATAGGAGAGAGGGAGAGTGAGAGGGAGAGGGTGGGAGGAGAGGGAGAGGGTGGGAGGGGAGAAAGAGGGGGAGGGTGAGAAGGAGGGAGATAGGAATAGAGTGGGGGGGGAGAGAGAGGGGTGTGAGGGAGGGAGAGGGATATGAGGGAGGGAGAGGGAGGGAGCGGGGATAG
Organism: Pristiophorus japonicus; assembly: GCF_044704955.1. Taxonomy (NCBI): domain Eukaryota; kingdom Metazoa; phylum Chordata; class Chondrichthyes; family Pristiophoridae; genus Pristiophorus; species Pristiophorus japonicus. Next base: position 43,015,349 of record NC_091985.1, on the reverse strand, counting down.
TGGGGAGAATATGGGGAGAGAGTGGGATAGAGTGGGAGAGAGAGGGGGTTGGAGAGACGGAGGGAGAGAGGGAGTGAGAGAGGCAAGGAGAACATCAGTATTGATTCTATAACAAAAGATGATAACAGTCTAAACAATTGCTGTTGCAATAAAGATACTAATTTGACCGCAAATGTTTTGCTGGTAGTGCATATATAATATATACATCAATAATTTTAATATGCAGATATACACATATTAAAATAATGTTAAAAAGTTACTCAAGTGACCATTGTAATTGGCCATATGGTCTGTGAATCTTTGAATCAATTTTGATCTTTCTCATTGGTTAAGTTAGTGTTTTCTTCTTTGATGTTAGCTATTTTGTACTGTTATTCAATAAATCTATTGCACAAATCCTTTCTCCTAGTATTAAACATCTTAAATAAAATAAAATTTCTACATAACGCACACATTAATAAATTCACCATGAAAAACTCACTATCTGGGCTCCAGCAACTGTGCTGTCCCTAAACAGCAGAACTTTGAACATCTAGGATGCCTGCTGCCCATTATATTCCATGACCTCCATCTGGACAGCTGAGGCCCCAAAATCCGAGACTAAATGAATATGGTCCCGAAGCAAAGAAACAAAATGTACACACACAGTTACAATTTGCAAAAGCTGCCATGCTTGTGCAAAGGATTGCACTACTTTCTTCATATAACAATCTTTGTGCTCCTGAGGCCCTGACCTGCTCCTGCTTACCCCCTCTATCCTTCAGAGTATTTGATTTGATCCCTGCAATTCTCTATGCCGCATTGGTGTTCCTGACTTGTACTGGATCAGAGGCTCCTGTCTATTTCCTTCCACTTTCTATGCTTCTGCTACCCCAGCTTCCACCTCTTCTAATGTATACAAAACTGATTAGCATCATAAATTTCATAAATGTAATTTTTACTGAGTTACTAAGATTTTTTTAAACAAAACAGAATATTATTTTTTTATTGTGCTGCTTTTAGATTGCTAACCAAAAATGTTATGCTGAAAGGCTTGGCAGGAAATAATGGATGAACTAATCCCACAGATCTTTGAATAGTTGTACTAGTAGTCACTGTGGAAAATGTCCATCACCCAGACTAAAGGAGAATGCATAATAGCTTGAAGAAAACTAATGTATTTTCTCACCATAATATAAATTGCCATAAAAACTTACTTCAGTCCAGTCTAGGAGTACATCCAAATTGATGTTAATCTTCTTAAAAATTGCCTTTATGCATTCAGATTTCAATTCGTCATTAAAAATACCTTGTACTTCATCATGAAACTGGTCATAATTCATGGGCTCTGGTAAGAAAACGTAGATACATTGCAAGTTGTCTGCATGTATAGTGTTTGCATAAACAACTTGTATATGTCATGTATAAAATAATAGCAGTTAATAACCAGAAGACTTTTTTTAAATAGAAAAAAATGATAATTATATGGCATTTTTCGTGATCACAGGACGTCCCAAAAATGCTTTACGGACAGTGAAGTACTTTTGAACTGTTGTCATGTCGGCAAGGCAGTAGCAATTTGCACACAACAAGGTCCCACAAACAGAGATTAGATAAATTACTACAGAATCTATTTTTGGCAGTGTCGGTTGAGGAATAATTGTTGGCTAGGACTCCAGGAGAACTCAACTGCTCATTTTCAAATAGTTCCTCCTCACCTCCACTTCTTTATTCTCCCTAGGCTTCCTCCCCCATCCATTACCTCCTGTCGAGTTATCCACACCCTCCTCCAGCCTTTTAACCCAACTTGGCCTGAATACTGGGCTTGGTCTTGACTCCTTAGATGCATTGTACAGGGAATCAGCTAATTTATATGTAATTTAATTTTAACAGAGGTATTTACCTAATAATTTTAAACGAGTAAACAACATTGTTAAAATAGCAGAGGAATTCCATAAGGAAGTGTTAACAGGTTCATCTGTTATTATCTCATAACATAATTTCACTTCATACAATGCACCAGAGGCATAGAAACATAGAAACATAGAAAATAGGTGCAGGAGTAGGCCATTCGGCCCTTCGAGCCTGCACCACCATTCAATAAGATCATGGCTGGTCATTCACCTCAGTAACCCTTTCCTGCTTTCTCTCCATATCCCTTGATCCCTTTAGCCATCATATCTAACTCCCTCTTGAATATATCCAATCAACTGGCATCAACAACTCTCTGCAGTAGGGAATTCCACAGGTTAACAACTCTCTGAGTGAAGAAGTTTCTCCTCATCTCAGTCCTAAATAGCTTACCCCTTATCCTTAGACTGTGTCCCCTGGTTCTGGACTTCCCCAACATCAGGAACATTCTTCCTGCATCTAACCTGTCCAGTCCCATCAGAATTTTATATGTTTCTATGGAATCCCCTCTCATCCTTCTAAACTCCAGTGAATACAGGCCCAGTTGATCCAGTCTCTCCTCATATGTCAGTCCTGCGAACCCGGGAATCAGTCTGGTGAACCTTCGCTGCACTCCCTCAATAGTAAGAACATTCTTCCTCAGATTAGGAGACCAAAACTGAACACAATATTCCAGGTGAGGCCTCACCAAGGCCCTGTACAACTGCAGTAAGACCTCGCTGCTCCTATACTCGAATCCCCTAGCTATGAAGGCCAACATACCATTTGCCTTCTTTACCGCCTGCTGTACCTGCATGTCAACTTTCAATGACTGATGTACCATGACATCCAGGTCTCGTTGCACCTCCCCCTTTTTCTAATCTGCCACCATTCAGATAATATTCTGCCTTCGTGTTTTTGCCACCAAAGTGGATAAACTCACATTTATCCACATTATACTGTATCTGCCATGCGTTTGCCCACTCACCTAACCTGTCCAAGTCCCCCTGCAGCCTTTTAGAGTCCTCCTCACAGCTCACACCGCCACCCAGCTTAGTGTCATCTGCAAACTTGGAGATATTAGATTCAATTCCTTCATCCAAATCATTAATGTATATTGTAAAGAGCTGGGGTCCCAGCACTGAGCCCTGCGGCACCCCACCATCACTACCTGCCATTCTGAAAAAGACCCGTTTATCCCGACTCTCTGCTTCCTGTCTGCCAACTAGTTCTCTATCCACATCAGTATATTACCCCCAATACCATGTGCTTTAATTTTGCACACCAATCTCTTGGGTGAGACCTTGTCAAAAGCCTTTTGAAAGTCCAAATACACCACATCCACTGGTTCTCCCTTGTCTACTCGACCAGTTACATCCTTAAAAAATTCTAGAAGATTTGTCAAGCAGGATTTTCCTTAATTAAATCCATGCTGACTTGAACCGATACCATAGAAACATAGAAACATAGAAACATAGAAACATAGAAAATAGGTGCAGGAGTAGGCTATTCGGCCCTTCTAGCCTGCACCGCCATTCAATGAGTTCATGGCTGAACATGCAACTTCAGTACCCCATTCCTGCTTTCTCACCATACCCCTTGATTCCCCTAGTAGTAAGGACTTCATCTAACTCCTTTTTGAATATATTTAGTGAATTGGCCTCAACAACTTTCTGTGGTAGAGAATTCCACAGGTTCACCACTCTCTGGGTGAAGAAATTCCTCCTCATCTCGGTCCTAAATGGCTTCCCCCTTATCCTTAGACTGTGTCCCCTGGTTCTGGACTTCCCCAACATTGGGAACATTCTTCCTGCATCTAACCTGTCTAACCCCGTCAGAATTTTAAACGTTTCTATGAGGTCCTCTCTCATTCTTCTGAACTCCAGTGAATACAAGCCCAGTTGATCCAGTCTTTCTTGATAGGTCAGTCCCGCCATCCCGGGAATCAGTCTGGTGAACCTTCGCTGCACTCCCTCAATAGCAAGAATGTCCTTCCTCAGGTTAGGAGACCAAAACTGTATACAATACTCCAGGTGTGGCCTCACCAAGGCCCTGTACAATTGTAGCAACACCTCCCTGCCCTTGTACTCAAATCCCCTCGCTATGAAGGCCAACATGCCATTTGCTTTCTTAACCGCCTGCTGTACCTGCATGCCAACCTTCAATGACTGATGTACCATGACACCCAGGTCTCTTTGCACCTGCCCTTTTCCTAATCTGTCACCATTCAGATAATAGTCTGTCTCTCTGTTTTTACCACCAAAGTGGATAACCTCACATTTATCCACATTATACTTCATCTGCCATGCATTTGCCCACTCACCTAACCTATCCAAGTCGCTCTGCAGCCTCATAGAATCCTCCTTGCAGCTCACACTGCCACCCAACTTAGTGTCATCCGCAAATTTGGAGATACTACATTTAATCCCCTCGTCTAAATCATTAATGTACAGTGTAAACAGCTGGGGCCCCAGCACAGAACCTTGCGGTACCCCACTAGTCACTGCCTGCCATTCTGAAAAGTCCCCATTTACTCCGACTCTTTGCTTCCTGTCTGACAACCAGTTCTCAATCCATGTCAGCACACTACCCCCAATCCCATGTGCTTTAACTTTGCACATTAATCCCTTGTGTGGGACCTTGTCGAAAGCCTTCTGAAAGTCCAAATATACCACATCAACTGGTTCTCCCTTGTCCACTCTACTGGAAACATCCTCAAAAAATTCCAGAAGATTTGTCAAGCATGATTTCCCTTTCACAAATCCATGCTGACTTGGACCTATCATATTACCTCTTTCCAAATGCACTGCTATGACATCCTTAATAATTGATTCCATCATTTTACCCACTACCGATGTCAGGCTGTAATTCCCTGTTTTCTCTCTCCCTCCTTTTTTAAAAAGTGGGGTTACATTGGCTACCCTCCACTCCATAGGAACTGATCCAGAGTCAATGGAATGTTGGAAAATGACTGTCAATGCATCCACTATTTCCAAGGCCACCTCCTTAAGTACTCTGGGATGCAGTCCATCAGGCCCTGGGGATTTATCGGCCTTCAATCCCATCAATTTCCCCAACACAATTTCCCGACTAATAAGGATTTCCCTCACTGCTTTCCAAATATGCTGCTATTTCATCTTTAATAATTGATTCCAACATTTTCCCCACTAGTGATGGCAGGCTAACCGGTCTATAATTACCTGTTTTCTCTCTCCCTCCTTTCTTAAAAAGTGGTGTTACATGAGCTACCCTCCAATCCATAGGAACCGATCCAGAGTCAATAAACTGTTGGAAAATGACCACCAATGCATCCACTAATTCTAGGGCTACTTCCTTAAGTACTCTGGGATGTAGACTATCAGGCCCCGGGGATTTATCGGCCTTCAATCCCTTCAATTTCCCTAACACAATTTCCCGCCTAATAAGGATTTCCTTCAGTTCCTACTTCTCACTAGACCCTCGGTTCCCTCGTATTTCTGGAAGGTTATTTGTGTCTTCCTTCATGAAGACAGAACCAAAGTATTTGTTTAACTGGTCCGCCATTTCTTTGTTCCCCATTATAAATTCACTTGAATCTGACTGCAAGGGACCTACGTTTGTTTTCACTAATCTTTTTCTCTTCACATATCTATAGAAGCTTTTGCAGTCAGTTTTTATGTTCCCAGCAAGCTTCCTCTCATATCTATTTTCCCCATCCTAATTAAACCCTTTGTCCTGCTATGCTGTATTATAAAATTCTCCCAGTCCTCAGCTTTGCTGCTTTTTCTGGCCAATTTATACACAACTCCCACGAGCATTTTCTGCCCTTTGGTATTCCGTAGCTCCACCCATACTGATCCCACATCATCCAAGCTAATGTCCTTCCTTACTTTTGCATTAATTGCCTCTTTAACTAGCAATGCCACCCCACCTCCTTTTCCTTTCTGTCTATCCTTCCTAAATGTTGAATACCCCTGGACGTTGAGTTCCCAGCCTTGGTCACCCTGGAGCCATGTCTCCGTGATGCCAATTACATCATATCTGTTAACTGCTATCTGCACAGTTAATTTGTCCACCTTGTTCCGAATACTCATCATTTTGAGGCACAGAGCCTTCAGGCTTCTCTTTTTCACATACTTTGCCCCTTTAGAATTTTGCTGTAATGTGGCCCTTTTTGCTTTTTGCTTGGGTTTCTCTGCCCTCCACTTTTACTTTTCTTCTTTCTATCTTTTGCTTCTGCCCCCATTCTAGTTCCCTCCGTCTCCCTGCATAGGTTCCCATCCCCCTGCCATATTAGTTTAACTCCTCCCCAACAGCACTAGCAAACACTCCCCCTAGGACATTGGTTCCGGTCCTGCACAGGTGCAGACTTTCCAGTTTGTACTGGTACCACCTCCCCCAGAACCGGTTCCAATGTCCCAAGAATTTGAATCCCTCCCTTCTGCACCATTGCTCAAGCCATGTATTCATCTGAGCTATCCTGCGATTCCTACTCTGACTAGCACGTGGCACTGGTAGCAATCCTGAGATTACTACTTTTGAGGTCCTACTTTTTAATTTAGCTCCCAGCTCCCTAAATTCGTATTGTAGGACCTCATCCCGTTTTTTTACCTATATCGTTGGTACCTATATGCACCACGACAACTGGCTTTTCACCCTCCCCCTTCAAAATGCCCTGTATCTGCTTCGAGACATCCTTGACCCTTGCACCAGAGAGGCAACATACCATCCTGGAGTCTCGGTTGCGGCCGCATGACACGTGTCTGTTTCAAAGGGGTACTATTGATTGAGGGTTAAATATTGGCCAGGACACCAGGGATAATTCCCCTGCTTTTCTTCAAAATAGTGCCATGGGATCTTTTATATCCACTTGAGAGAGCAGACAGGGCCTCGGTTTAATGTCTCATCCGAAAGACGGCACCTCCGACAATGCAGCACTCCCTCAGCACTGCACTGGTGTGTCAGCCTAGATTTATGTGCTCAAGTCACTGGAGTGGGACTTGAACCCACAACCTTCTCACTCAGAGATGTGTGTGCCACAGCTGACCGAAAACAAAAAAGGCACCTTCCAATAATTTGCACAAAATATGTGATTAGCTGGGAACCAGCCAAAGTTCCATTTCCACTGGAAACTACTTAAATGATTACTATTCATAGTAGCTGTGCAGCTTTGCTCACCGAAATCCGCCACCTTTTTTGTACTATCCACATCTTTTAGACTCTGTATGTGGACTGCGATCAGATCGTGGTATTTATCCAGACACCCCTTGAACATGGGCAACACGAATGGGTAATCCAGAACATGGTTCGATTCCTGCTTGAACGACATTTCGGCCTGAACGTCTTCACCTGTCCTTCGTATATTTTAGAAAAAGAGCATGGCTGTTCCACAATTTCCCTCCGCCTCCCTCCCCCGATTTCCCCCCCGCGGGGATTGAATACAATGGAGGCAGATGAAACTTCTCATGACACCAACGTGCATGCGGCCGTGACACAGGTCAGGACTCATTGACACACCTGAGCGCGTGGCGCGGCTCCCAGGTGCTGCCGCCGCCGCGTTCCGTTGCCCCGAGCAACCCGACATCTGTCGTCCAATCACAGAGCGGCCCGGTAAAGCCAGCAGCTGATTGTCACCATCTGTGACATCGGTGCCATTGTGTCGTACGGCCAGTCCACGTGGGACAGAAAGGTGAGCACAGCTTGTCCGCTTCATTCCCCTTGCCCCACCTACAGCTTTCTTGAGCATATCGCAAGTGTGCCTCTCGCAATATTTCAAAGGGGCCGAAATTGGCCCTTTTTTTAAGGGCCGTTACTAACGGGGCAGGTAAGGCCTTTCTGCCCAGGGGCAGGCGTTGTGTGCGGCCCGTCAACAATTGCCCCCGGGCAGGGGGGCGGCAGCAACGGGTTTCCACTGCGCCCTGCCTTTCCCGCCCCTTACCGCCCAGCGGGAGCACTGTCGGCGCCAGTCAATGCCCCCGACATCTTGGCAGGGCGCAATGTTCAATGTTGCGGGTGGCAGGGCGCTGCGGCCGCCCTTAAAGGGGAAGGTGTACTGCCGCGGCTGCCATTTTGTTTCAATTGTCGGTCGACTCCTGAGTTGCCCCAACAATTGCGACCACTGGTTCTGCCGGACCGACAATAGGCAGCCAGGCACTTGAATGCTGGGCCTCTGACCTGGCCGATCCGGAGGCCTCGCTGAGCCTCGCAGCGTCCCTCCCTTTTAAATGAATGGGAGAGATGTTGTTGACGTCATCACCTCGTCTTGCTACGCCTCCAACAGAGCCCAAAAGCGCTGGGAGGCATTTATAGATTTAAAGAGCGCAATTTCCTGCCCCCCGACGTGCAGTAATAATTTAAATAATTCAAATTATCCGCCCAGAACAGCGCCGAGGGCAATTTCCCACCAAAGGGGCGCAAACATTTTCAATGTACCACAAATATGATTCTAAATGAAGGACTTCAGTTACGTGGATAGACTGGAGAAGCTGGGATTGTTCTCCTTGGAGCAGAGAAGATTGAGAGGAGATTTGATAGAGGTGTTCAAAACCATGACGGTCTAGTCAAAATGGATAGAGAGAAACTGTTCCCATTGGCGGATGGGTCGAGAACCAGAGGATACAGATTTAAGGTGATTGGCAAAAGAACCAAAGGCGACATGAGGAAACACTTTTTTACACAGAGTATGGTTTGGATCTGGAATGTACTGGAAGGTGATAGAGGCAGATTCAATTGTGGCTTTCAAAAGGGAACTGGATAAGCACCTGAAGGAAAAAGAATTGCAGGGCTGCGGGGAAAGGGCGGGGGAGTGGGACTAGCTGAAGTGCTCTTGCAGAGAACCAACACGGGTGCGGCAGGCCGAATGGCCTCATTCTGTTGTGTAACCATTCTATGAAATTAAGATTGTTTACTCTCTTGGTGCTTGATGCTGTCCTGCACTATAAACCTGGCCTACTCATCTTGGTGACCAACCAGCGATAACTAAAAGGGCCATTAACCGGCACTAACATTATTACAGGCAAAATGTGCAACCTCTTTTACATCTGTTAAGTGTTTATATCTTCTTAAAAAAGCCCTGCACATTAAAGTTTCTTGCATGTGCAGCTGTGAGAACAGCTAAATTTCTAAAATGTAGTGACTAAATTCACTGTACAAGTTGCAGTTTGATACTCCATCATTAATTTTAAATCCTGAGCATATTTGTGGCAACATTTATTTCAAAAATTGCATCATGGGCTTATATCAAACTTCCCAATTAATATAAATTAAATTATTTAAAAATAAGTGTGATATTTTAAGATTTTACTTTAAGCTATCTGGATATAATAGAATATAAACAATTATTAAAGAACACATCTCAATATGAAACAACAATCAATGAGAAGATTAAAAAATATTATCTCTTGTACAGCATTTTCTTAACCGGATTATCTAGAATAATCATTAAGGGTAGCTAGTAATGCATGAACCAGGGGGCAGCATTAGCTCAGTGGTAGCACTCTCATCTCTAAGGCAGAAGATTATAGGTTTAATCCAGTGGCGTAGCTAAGAAAGGAAATTTGGGTGGTCCCCTGCTTATGGTAGATGGGCAATGATCACAGGTCTGGCGCCACGACAAATCATTTATACTATGTTGTACAGTTAATTCAAGTCACCACTTTGTTTTATATGCTTCTCCCTCCCAATCACCCCAACAGACATGTTGAAACATTTTAGAGACAGATACACAGGACAGTACATTTGGAGGTTTGGCCCACAGCCACACATGTTATCTGTCCCATTTTCTGGTGGTCAATCTCCCTTGTGGTCTGCTTTCTAAAGCTGGACTTCGCTAATGTGCTTGCGTCTGACTGCTAACTTGGGGGAAAGCTAAGCTACACTCCTTTACTGCAGCTGCATTTCGCCTGAGTAGCATTCACACAGGCTCAGATTTGAATGGACCTGGGTGTTAATTGGGTGGGCTGCAGCCCAACCAGGCCTACCTGTGCCTATGCCCTGGTTTAAACCCCACTCCAGAAACTTGAGCACGTAATCCAGGCTGGCATTTACTACAGCATTGAGGGAGGGCTACACTGTTGGAGATGCTTTCTTTTGGATAAGATGTTTAAGCATCAGTGATCTATAGCTGCAGCAATAAGCCTTTAGAATTTACCATCACAGTCTTCCATGGTCTGTAATTTTAAGTTGTCTATTAAGTTTAATAAATGCATTATTATTTTCTTTGGTTTAAATATCCCCTTATACTTTTAGTGGCATATATAAATATATTCTACATGGCAGGAAGCAATACTTTATGAGAAAATAACCACCAAATGACATTGGACCTAGTAATTCATTATCATCGCAGAACACTTAATTCAGGGCATTTAATTAGACAGTTCTGATAGAAGGTAATCGAACTGAACTGTTTCTCTCTGGACAGATGCTGCCTGACCTGCTGTGTGTTTCCAGCATTTGCTGTTGTTATTGGATTTAATTTCAGTTTAATAAGTACTCACTGAAAATTTTAATGTTTAACCTTCACTTTTAACAATAATTGTGTCAGCCTCTGAGGCAAAAGTTTGGGGGTTCAAGCCACATTCCAAAGACTTGAGCACGTAAAATAAGCTGACACTTCAGTGAAGTGCTGAGGGAGTGTTACACTGTTGGAGGCGCATTCCCTTGATGACACATTAAACTACGCAGGTGGACGTAAAAGAACAAGAGCAGAGGAATTCTCCCAGGTTTCAAGCAACATTTATCCCTCAACCAAAACCAGGAAAACAGATTAACAGATTCTTTATCTCATTGCTTTGTAGAACTTGTGTGTGCACATTGTCTGCCATTTTAGCCTCCATTGCAACAGTGGCTATCCTTCAAAAATTCTTCATCAGTTATGAAGTACTATGAGACATCCGAAGGTGAAATTCTTTCTTAATGTAGAAATTTCCAATTTTAAGCAAAACCAGAGAAAGGGAAAATATCACACATACAGGGTTAGATAAAGAAAAAAACGGGAAGTTTATGACAGATACTTGGAGAACTCGATACTGCAGAAACTCCAGAGGAATATAAGAAGTGCAGGGGTACAATTAAAAAAGAAATCAGGAAAGCAAAAAGGGAGCATGGAAGAATGTTGGCAAGCAAAATCAGGGAAAACCCAAAGATGTTTTACAAATACAGTAAAAGAGGATAATCAGAGAAAGAGAGGGAGCTATTGGAGACCATAAAGGAAATCTGTGTGTGGAGGCAGAAAACGTGGGTATGATTCTTAATAAATACTTTGCATCTGTTTTCACAAAAGAGAGGGGTGATGCAGACTTTGTAATGAGGGGAGGAGGCGTGTGAAATATTAGACAAGATAAACAAAGTGAGAGCGGAAGTATTAAGGGGCTTAGCAGCTTTGAAAGTGGATAAATCCCCAGGCCCGGAGGAAATGTATCCCAGGCTGTTAAGAGAAGCAAAAGAGGAAATAGCAGAGGCTCTGACTATCATTTTCCAGTCCTCTCTGACTACAGGTGTGGTGCCAGAGGACTGGAGGACTGCTAATGTTGTACCTTAGTTTAAAAAGGGAGCCTAACGTAAGTGGTAGGAAAATTATTTGAAAAGATCCTGAGGGACAGGATAAATCTTCATTTGGAAAGACATGGATTAATCAAGGACAGTCAGCATGGATTTGTTAAAGGAGGGTTGTGTCCGACTAACTTGATTGAATGTTTCGAGGAGGTAACCAGGAGGGTCAATGAGGGTAGTGCGTATGATGTAGTATATAGGGATTTTAGCAAAGCTTTTAATAAGGTCCCACATAGCAGACTGGTCATGAAAGTAAAAGCCCATGGGATCCAGGGCAAAGTGGCAAGTTGGATCCAAAATTGGCTCAGAGACAGGAAAGAAAGAGTATTGGTTGATGAGTGTTTTTGTGACTGGAAGGCGGTATCCAGCGGGGTCCGCAGAGCTCAGTGCTGGGTCCCTTGCTTTTTGTGGTATATATCAATGACATGGACTTGAATGTTGCGGGTATGATTAAGAACATTCTTATGTTCTTAAGTTTGCAGATGACACTAAAATAGGCTGTGTGGTTGATAAGGAAGAAGAAAGCTGCGGACTGCAGGAAAATATCAATGTACTGGTCAGGTGGGCAGAACAGTGTCAAATGAAATTCAATCCGGGTAAGTGTGAGATCTAACAAGGCAGGAGAATACACATTAAATGGTATGACACTGAAAAATTTAAAGGAACAAAGGGACCTTGGGATGCAATTAGCTGGAGTACTGCGTGCAGTTCTGGTCACCACATTACAGGAAAGATGTGATTGCACTGGAAAGGGTACAGAGGAGATTTACAAGAATGTTGCCTGGACTGGAGAATTCTGGCTATGAGGAGAGATTGAAGATGCTGGGTCTGATTTCTTTAGAACAGAGGAGGCTGAGGGGAGACCTGATTGAGGTGTATAAAATTATGAGGGGCCTGGATAGAGTGGATAGGAAGGACGTGTTTCCCTTGGCAGAGGGGTCAACAACCAGGGGACATAGATTTAAAGTAATTGGGGGGGAGGTTTAGAGGACATAGATGGGGAAATGTCATCACCCAGAGGGTGGTGGAGGTCTGGAACTCACTGCCTGAAAGGGTGGTAGAGGCAGAAACCCTCACCACATTTAAAAAACTCTTGGATGTGCACTTAAAGTGCCGTAACCAACAGGGCTACGGACCAAGAGCTGGAAAGTGGGATTAGGCTGGATAGCTCTTGGTCGGCCGGCGCGGACATGATGGGCCACAATGGCCTCCTTCCATGTTGTAAACTTCTATGATTCTATGATTACTTCTTGTTATTAAAAACTTGGTACAGCATGATCTAACACAGATCAATATTCTGCTTTAGTTTGTTTCAACTTCGGTAAGTTTCAGCATTTGGAGCCACTCTTCTGCTCATGGTCTACAGGGCAGTAGTGATACTCACCCTCCTATATGGCTCAGAGATGTGGACTATATACAGCAGACACCTCAAAATGTTGGAGAAGTACCGCCAGCGCTGCCGCCGCAAGATCCTACAAATCCATTGGTAGGAGAGATGCACCAATGTCAGTGTTCTCGCTCAAGCCAACATCCCCAGCATCGAAGCATGACCACGCTCGATCAGCTCCGCTCAGCAGGCCACATCGTCCACAAGCCCAACAGGAAACTCCCAAAGCAAGCGCTCTAAGTGGAGCTTCAAGACTGCAAGCGAGTCCCAGATGGGCAGAGGAAACGCTTCAAGGACACCCTCAAAACCTCCTTGAAAAAGTGCAACATCCCCACCGACTCCTTGGAATCTCTGGCCGACGACCACCTAAAGTGGAGGAAGAGCTTCAGGGAGGGTGCTGAGCACCTCGAGTCCCATCGCCGAGAACAAGCAGAAACCAAGCGTAGACAATGGAAGGAGCGTGCATCAACCCAAGGCTCCCCGACCACCCTTTCCTTCAACCACTGTCTGCCCCACCTGTGACAGAGACTGTAGGTCCTGTATTGGACTCCTCAGTCACCTGAGGACTCACTTTTAGAACGGAAGCAAGTTATCCTCGACTCAGAGGGACTGCTTATGATGATGATGCTTTATCGCATCCTTGAAAATTGCCGGTCAAGTAATCTGAGGATTCCATTCTGGAGAGCCGGTTCTCAAGCTTTTTTTGTTGTGATATACAGAGTTCCTCTTACGAACCATCCATAGAATCATTTTATTTGCCCTATCCATGTAAAAACAATATATCAAAAATCAAAAGGCCCACCTTTTTGATCGAACTGGGAGTGTTTCATATTGGAAAATATACCTGGCATTTCAAAGTTCAGAGAGAAGACAATGTTTTAAGCGTAAACTATACAGTAATTGCTATTACATCTGTTGTCTTTTCCAAAGCACATTCACCTGTGTTGACCCAGCATGAAGGGATAACTGGGTATGTTGAGAAATGCTGAGTTGATTTCAGGAAAGAATCATTGTGCTCCACACAGCATTCAGTCATCTCTATCTGTAGTTATAAATCCTTGATCCAGTTCATAATTAAATATTCCTCCAGCTCTTTTTAAAAGGTGTTAATCAACACTGCATCTGTTGCTTGAGGGGAATTTATTCCAAATACAGCTTTATGGGAGAAAAAATCCTTTCCATTTAATTTCAAATATTGCTTCTGCACTGCCTGCTTTATCTCTGTCAATGGGCTAAAAATTGGATTTCCCCCGGAAATGGGCATGGGGATCATGATGCGGGATCAACCCACGCCCGTTCAAAGTGATGCAGGCAGCATGCCAAGTTTGTGCTGCCTGCTAATTAGAATGACTGTGGTATTCAGCCCAGTGTTGAGTGGCTGCTGCTCTTAAAGGGGTGCTGCATTCTTGCTGCAGCAGGTGATTCAACTGGCTGGGAAACAAAGTGTAAGCAGGAAGAAGTACTGATGGGACAACAGGGGAGAGAGCATGCTTCAAGGTTCTCGGATGCAGTCGGTGGACAGGAGGGAGAGGTCCTAAATCAGCAGGGGACCAGGAGGCCCTCCAGGCAAAATTGGAAAAGTCAATGGAAGCAGATAGCAATCGTGGTCAATGCCAGCAGTGTAGCCCCAAGAACCTAGATGCAGTATCACAAGAAGTTTAATGCCTTCACACAAGTGGTCATGGTCAGTGAATTCGTCTTCAAATTACATATCCTTACACCTGAACTACTATGCTCAATCACAGCTCAATTCACCACCCACCTACCAACAATCTCTATCAATCACGACTCATACCTAACATTCAGAGTTTCATCTCACCCTCACACACTTAGAAGTGCTGCAAGCCTCACACCCACATCTCACAGCTTGACAGGCGCATCAACCAAACAGATTGTATGACACTCAGTGATATACTTCCCTTGTTCTTGCAGGAGAAGGTGGCGCAGGAAATGCAAGAGGAAGTCAGTGATGAGGAAGAAATACCGTCACTCGATTTCACACTCCCCAGCCACCATCTCAGGTACTGGGCCGTAATTTGCGGCCCCTACGGGCGCGTACAAGGTGTGCATGCTCCTGTAGAGGCCATGCAAGTTCCAGGTTTAGCCATGTGTGTGCATGTGCTAAAATGATCTGTCAAAAAGAATCTTGACAGTACCACCTGCAAAAGGATTCCATGAGCAGAGAGTTATACCCAGCGAATGATTGCCCATGAAATTATTACCCCTTGTAAAAGCCAGCATAAGAGTTTTAAAGACAAAAATAACATTTTATCAATAATTTATACATTTAAAAACCAGTGAAATCAGATAAGTTTACTTTTAGCCCCATTAAAATGTAAATTTATTTTTCAAAAAATTTAATTTTTGTTTTAAATATTTAATTAAATGCCATTTTAATTAATTTTAAATATGTGATAGTTTTCTTTAAAATTATTATATTTAGAGGTATTTCCTAGGGTATTCCCTTTAATATTATGGGGTTTCTTGTCGTGGGGAATCCCCATAAGCATCACTGGGGATTCACTTCTTTCATTCAAACACAAAAGCAAAATACTGCGGATGCTGGAATCTGGAATAAAAACAGAACATTCTGGAAATCTTAGCAGGTCAGGCAGCATCTGCAGAGAGAAAGCAGAGTAAACGTTTTGGTTCAATGACCCTTCGTCAGAACTGGAGAGTGTTCGGAAAGAATAGATTCTTAACAAGCACCGAAAGGGGGAGGGAAGAAAGAACAAAAGGGAAGGTTTGTGATAGGTTGGAAGACAGGAGAGATTACAGAGACAAAAGGGATGATGGCCCAAATTCAAATGGTAATGCCAAGAGTTAGAAAAACATTCGTCAAGAAAGGGTCTTAATGGTGGGATAATGACCAACTGCCATTAGTGATGAGAAAAAAAGAAAGGCTCTGAGGGTGGGGGGGAGGGGGAGGGGAAAGGGAGCCTAAGAACATAAGACATAGGAGCAGGAGTAGGCCATATGGCCCCTTGAGCCTGCTCCACCATTTAATATGATCATGGCTGATCCGATCATGGACTCAGGTCCACTTCCCTGCCCGCTCCCCATAACCTTCCCCCTATTCCTTTACCAGTTAAGAAACTGTCTATCTCTGTCTTAAATTTATTCAGTGACACAGCTTCCATAGCTCACCGAGACAGTGAATTCCACAGATTTATAACCCTTTGAGAGCAGAAATTCTTCCTCATCTCAGTTTTAAATGGGCGGCCCCTTATTCTAAGATTATGCCCCCTAGTTCTAGTTTCCCCCATCAGTGGAAACATCCTCTCTGCATCCACCTTGTCAAGCCCCCTCATAATCTTATATGTTTCGATAAGATCACCTCTCATTCTTCTGAATTCCAATGAGTAGAGGCCCAACCTACTCAACCTTTCCTCATAAGTCAACCTCCTTATCTCCAGAATCAACCTCGTGAACCTTCTCTGAACTATCTCCAAAGCAAGTATATCCTTTCTTAAATATGGAAACCAAAACTGTATGCAGTATTCTAGGTGTAGCCTCACCAATATCATGTATAACTGTAGCAAGGCTTCCCTGCTTTTATACTCCATCCCCTTTATTCTGTTGGCCTTCCTGATCACTTCTGTACCTGCATACTAACCTCTTGTGTTTCATGCACCAGGACCCCAAGGTCCCACTGTACTGCATTACTTTGCAATTTTTATCCATTTAAATAATAACTTACTTGTTGATTTTTTTCTGCCAAAGTGCATAACCTCACACTTTCCAACATTATACTCCATCTGCCAAATTTTTCCCACTCACTTAACCTGTCTATGTCCTTTTCCAGGTTTTATGTGTCCTCACACATTGCTTTTCCTCCCATCTTTGTATCGTCAGCAAACTTGGCTAGGTTACACTCGGTCCCTTCTTCCAAGTCATTAATATAGATTGTAAATAGTTGGGGTCCCAGCATTGATACCTGCGGCACCCCACTAGTTACTGATTGCCAACCCAAGAATGAACCATTTATCCCAACTCTCTGTTTTCTGTTAGTTAGCCAATTCTCTATCCATGCTAATATATTACCCCCAACCCCGTGAACTTTTATCTTGTGCCATTACCTTTTATGTACCTTGTCAAATGCCTTCTGGAAGTCCAAATACACCACATCCACTAGTTTCCCTTTATCCACCCTGTTTGTTACATCCTCAAAGAATTCCAGTAAATTTGTCAAACATGACTTTACTTTCATAAATCCATGCTGACTCTGCCTGACTGAATTATGTTTTTCCAAATGTCCTGCTACTGCTTCTTTAATAATGGACTCCAACATTTTCCCAACTATAGATGTTAGGCGAACTATATTAGGTCTATAGTTTCCTGCTTTTAGTCTGCCTCATTTTTTAAATAGGGGTGTTACATTTGCAGTTTTCCAATCTGCTGGGACCTCCCCAGAATCCCCAGGGAATGTTGGTAAATTACAACCAATGCATCCACTATCCCTGCCCTAGGATACAAGCCATCAGGTCCAGGGGATTTATCCGCCTTTAGTCCCATTATCTTACTGAGTACCACCTCCTTCATGATTGTGATTGTGGTTAAGTTCCTCCCCCCTATAGCCCCTTGACTATCCACTGTTGGGATATTTTTAGTGCCCTCTACTGTAAAGACTGATACAAAATATTTGTTCAGAGTTTCTGCCATCTCCATGTTCCCCATTACTAATTCTCCAGTCTCGTCCTCTAAGGGACCAACATTTATTTTAGCCACTCTTTTCCTTTTTATATAGCTATAGAAACTCTTGCTATCTGTTTTTATATTTCGTGCTAATTTACTTTTATAGTTCCCTTAATCATTTTTTTATAGTCATTCTTTGCTGGCTTTTAAAAGCTTCCCAATCTTCTGTCCTCCCACTAGTTTTGGCCACTTTGTATGCCCTTGCTTTTAATTGTATACCATCCTTTATTTCTTTAGTTAGCCACGGATGGCTATCTTTTCTTTTACACCCTTTCCTCCTCACTGGAATATATTTTTCTTGAGAGTTGTGAAATATCTCCTTAAATGTTTGCCACTGTTCATCAACCGCCCTACACTTCAATCTATTTTCCCAGTCCACTTTAGCCAACTCTGCCCGCATACCTTTGCAGTCTCCTTTATTTAAGCTTAGTACGCTGGTTTGAGATCCAGCTTTCTCGCTCTCCATCTGAATTTGAAATTCAACCATGCTATAATCACTCATTCCAAGGGGATCCTTTACTAGGAGATTGTTTATTAATCCTGTCTCATTACACAGGACCACATCTAAGATAGCCTGCCCCCTGGTTAGTTACGTTACATACTGCTCAAGGAACCCATCCCTTAGGCCCTCTATGAATTCTTCCTCAAGGCTACCCTGACTAATTTGATTTGTCCAATCAATATGGAGGTTAAAATCACCTATGATTATTACTGTTCACACTATTTCCTGGTTTATACTCCGACCAACAGAGTTGCTACTGTTAGGGCCCACCAGTGACTTTTTCCCCTTATTATTCCTTATCTCCACCCAAACTGTTTCAACATCCTGATCATTTGAGCCAATATTGTTTCTCACTATTGCAGTGATTCCATCCTTTACCAACAGAGCTACCCCACCTCCTTTTCCTTTCTGTCTGTCCTTCTGGATTGTCAAATACCCCCGAATATTTAGTTCCCGGTCCTGGTCAACTTGCAACCACGTCTCTATAATGGCTATCAGATCATACCCATTTGTATCTATTTGTGCTGTCAACTCATCTATTTTGTTACGAATGCTACGTGCATTTAGACAAAGAGCCTTTAAATTTGTTTTTTTACCCTTTTTTCCTAATTGTTTCAAACTCACTTTCTTTATTTTTGCTTTCTAATTCCAGCTTTACTCCCCTCCCTACTGAATCTATTTTCAGGTGTGTGTCCCCCGCCCCCGCCAAGTTAGTTTAAACACCCCCGCAAGGATATTGGTCCCGGCTCTGTTGAGGTGCAACCTGTCTGGCTTGTACAGGTCCCACCTTCCCCAGAAGCGGTCCCAATGCCTCAGGAAACTAAAGCCCTCCCGTCTTCTCCATCTCTTCCAGCCACTTATTCATCTGCTCTATCCTCCTGTTTCTGTACTCACTAGCTCATGGCACCAGGAATAATCCGGAGATTACTGCCTTTGAGGTCCTGCTTTTTAATCTCTCTCCTAGCTCCCTAAACATTGCCTGTAGGACCTCATCCCTCTTTCTACCTATGTCATTGGTCCCGATATGGACCAGAACCTCTGGCTGTTCACCTTCTCCCCCCAGAATGCCCTGCAACCGCTCGGTGACATCCTTGACCCTGGCACCAGGGAGGCAACATATCATTCTGGAGTCATGTCTGCGGCCGCAGAAATGCCTATCTGCTCCCCTGACTATTGAATCCCCTATTACTATTGCTCTTCCACTCTTCTTCCTCCCCCCCTGTGCAGCTAAGCCACACGTGGTGCCATGGACTTGGCTCTGGCTGCATTCCCCAGAGCCACCATCGCCCCCACCGGTACTGAGAACAGAATATTGGTTGGAGAGCGAGATGGACTCAGGGGACTCCTGCACTACCTGCCTGGTCCTCCACTTCTGTCTGGCAGTCACCCAATCCCTCTCTGGCTACACAGTCTTAAGCTGCAGGTTGACCACCTCTAGAAATGTGCTATCCACATAGCTCTCGGTCTCGCGGATGCACCACAGTGACACAAGCCGCCGCTCAAGCTCCAAAACACGGAGCTCAAGTTGGTGCAGCTTGAGACACCTCCTGCACACATGGCTGCGCGAAGCGTCCAGCATTTTCCACATGCCACAGGATGTGCAATCCACAGGACTGAGCTGCCCTACCATCCCTCTAGTTACACTCGGAACTATCAAGTAGAACTAAACTCTAAACTTTAGCAAAACACACCCAGCTGCTACTCAGCAAACAGCTGATTTAATTAATTAGTTTTCCTTAGATAATAAAGATCACTTATCTATTTAATTGCAGCTCCTAACTTACACCAACGCCCAAGGTTTTTAAAAAAAAAGAAAAGTAAAGAAAAATACTCACCAATCACTTACCTGCTTGGCTGTGATGTCACACTTCGATTTCGATTCTTTTTACCTTTTGTCCCTTACTGTTGTCACTGCAGCAGCTTGCTCCCCCCGATCTACCATTCCTCCAAACTGCCGCCACCCTTTGTAGTCAGGTCTCGCAATGCTGGCCGCTCCTCCCGATCTCAAAGATTGGCTCCCCTCCCCTTCACACCATTCCGAAGGGACCACTCCTTCCGCGACACCCTGGTCCATTCTGCAGTCACCCCCAGCACCCACTCCCCTTCCCATAGCATCTTACCATGCAAGCGCAGGAGATGCAACACCTGTCCTTTTACCTCCTCCCTTCCCACTATCCAGTGCGCTAAATATTCCTTCCAGGTGAACCAGCGATTTACTTGTACTTCTTTCAATTTAGTATACTGTATTCGTTGCTCACGATGTGGTCTCCTCTACATTGGGGAGACCAAGCGTAGATTGGGTGACCGCCTTGCGGTGCACCTCCGTTCCCTTTGCAAGTGTGACCCCGAACTTCAGGTCGCCTGTCACTTTAATTCTCCACTCCATTCTCACTCTGACCTCTCTGTCCTCGGTCTCTACAATGTTCCAACAAAGCTCAACGTAAGCTCGAGGAACAGCACCTCATTTTTCGTTTAGGCACTTTACAGCCTTCTGGACTCAACATCAAGTTCAACAATTTCAGAGCGTAACCGCTGCCAATCTTTGGCTCCCTCCGCCCCGCCCCACCACCCCACCCCAGAGCCTCTACCCTTCTTTCTTTTGTTTCTCCTTCTCTAATGGCAGTTGGTCATTATCCCACCATTCACACCCTATCTTGACTAATGTTTTTCTAACTCCTGGCATTACCCTTTGAATTTGGGCCATCATCCCTTTTGTCTCTCTACTCTCTCCTGTCTTCCAATCTATCACAGATCTTCCCTTTTGTTCTTTCTTCCCCTCTCCCTTTCAACGCTTGTTAAGAATCTGTTCTTTTCGGACACTCCAGTTCTCACGAAGGGTCATCAACTCGAAACGTTAACTCTGCTTCCACTCCACAGATGCTGCCTGACCTGCTGAGATTTCCAGCATTTTCTGTTTCACGTCTTTCTTTCGTTGGGCCAGTGATCACAGGGGCGTTTGCGAACTGCATGCACCCCTGAGATACGTGGGCCTCTTCCTGTGGATTCCCAGAGAGCCCCGGGACTGTGAATCTCCCTACTTCCCGGACCGCTAGGTAGGCGGGCATTTTACTTGTGGATCGGAGGCACTCCCTCGCGGGAGGCTTCCCACTGCAAATTCAGAGCAACTGACACTCCACGTACTTTAGAGGATAGGTTAGATGTGGAATCCTTAGCTGGTGAGCACGAGTGGCCTGCAGCAAAGGGCAAGGGGAAAGTATAGCGCAGGTGCCAGATCCCCTGAGAGCGAGGTCACATACATGTTCTGCTGCACAGGACTCAGATGAGGACTTCGATGGGCAGCCAACAGAACAAAGCTGATGGATATGCACAAAAAATGCATGGTATATTGGCAGGCCTGCCAGAAAGCCTGAATGCAATGTCAAGGAGCATGGAGGAATCTGAAGAGCTTGGAGCCCATCCTTTCCAGGGTGTAAGGAGTGGACAGATCCAGTAGCGCACTTGTGGACCCAAACGTCATGCAGCGTCTGATGGCCGATGTCTCAGCTTCCATCGCAGTGCAAGCAGAAGCCACCCAATGTCTGAGTGCTGCAATGGAAGCCACACAAGCACACACTGCTGCCATTATGGCTGAGTTTATCAGTGTTGAAATGGACTTGCAGGGTGTCACAGCAGCCCAGCATTCTTTCCTCCAGCAGATTACTAGGATTGCTGAGGCACCACCCCAGGACAGTGGCAGTGGCTCCATGTAGGTGTGTCTGCTGTTCTCTCTCAGGACGACAGCATTCATCCTCCTACCACTGCCACTCCACCAGTGCCCTTGCTGTTGCCTGTCAGCTAGCCAACCCCGGCTGCTGCAGAGATGATGCAGTCCAAAGCCGGGCCTCCTAGGCCCAGAGCTGCTCGAAATCTTTATGCAAGGTCATCTGCAGTCTCCCCCACTGAAAGTCAGCAGCCTTCCTCCGGCCATGCTGTAGCCCCGAGCCAAAAGGAGAATGTCTGGGTTGCCTCTTCCTCTTCCACTTCCTCCTCTTCCTCTTCTTCCTCTTCCTCCTCCTCCTTAGGTGGTCGCCGCATGCCTGGTGACAAAGGCATGATGGTGGGGTTGTGGAGCATGCAACAGACCACAACGAATCTTGAGGTGCACTCTGAGTATTTCAGGGCTCCTCAATGCACAGTTAATGGCACCTTGCACCATGGGGAAGCCTGCTATCCTGGCAAAGCCACCTGCTTCTCTCTGGCAAGAGAGAATGAAATGTATTCACCTCTTTTTCCATATAGAGCCTCACTAACCTCCCTTATACAGGAGTGGACAGCGAACTGGAAGATGTTACAGATGTCACCTGCTCCAGCTTGGGAGCCCGACACGAAGATGTTAAAGGCCACAGCCACTTTTACAGCCACCGGCAATTCCAACTTCACCCTGGACTGAGGCTGCAGGCCGGCAGCCAGAGAGGCAGTGGCTGGAGGAGGAGCGAGCAGCGGCCTATAAAGGCCCAGTGGGAGTCCGCGGATTGGCGGCAGTCGGAGGAGCAGCTAGCTGCAGCTGGTGCAGGGTCAAAAGTAAGAAAGAAGTAAAAAGTAATCGAAGAGTGACATCATAGAAAGAGGGTAAGTGATTGGCTGGTTGAGTGGTGGGTAGTTTTCTTTTTCTTTATCTTTCTTGTTCTTAGCAATAAGAAACCTTCGCATTGTTGCCAAATTAAGTAATTTAAGGGTTAAGTCATGGCAGGAGAGCCTAGACCGATGTCATGCTCCTCCTCTACCATGTGGGAATTCAGGGATGCTTCCAGTGTCTCTGATGACTACATGTGCAGGAAGTGTATCCAGCTGCAGCTCCTGACAGACCCCATTGCAGCACTGGAGCTGTGCATGGATACACTCTGGAGCATCCGCGATGCTGAGGATGTCGTAAATAGCACGTTTAGTGAGTTGGTCACACCGCAGGTAAAGGTTACACAGGCAGGTAAGGAATGGGTGATCATCAGGAAGAGCAGTGGAAGGAATGTAGTGCAGGGGTCCCCTGCGGGCATCTCCCTCCAAAACAGATACACCACCTTGGGTACTGTTGGGGAGTTGACTCATCAGGGGAAGGCAGCAGCAGCCAAGTCCATGGCACCAGGGGTAGCTCTGCTGCACAGGAGGGCAGGAAAAAGAGTGGGAGAGCTATAGTGATAGGGGATTCTATTGTAAGGGGAATAGATAGGCATTTCTGCGGCCGCAATCTAGGCTCCAAGATGGTATGTTGCCTCCCTGATGCAAGGGTCAAGCATATCTCGGAGCAGCTGCAGCGCATTCTGGAGGGGAGGGTGCTCAGCCAGCTGTCGTGGTACATATAGGTACCAACGACATAGGTAAAAAAATAGGAAGAGATCTTACAAGCTGAGTTTAGGGAGCTAGGAGTTAAATTAAAAAGTAGGACCTCAAAGGTAGTAATCTCAGGATTCCTACCAGTGCCACGTGCTAGTCAGAGTAGGAATGGCAGGATAGCTAAGATGAATACGTGGCTTGAGGAGTGGTGCAGAAGGGAGGGATTCAAATTCCTGGGACATTGGAACCGTTTCTGGGGGAGGTGGGACCAGTACAAACCGGACGGTTTGCACCTGGGCAGGATCGGAGCCAATGTGCTAGGGGGAGTGTTTGCTAGTGCTGTTGGGGAGGGGTTAAACTAATATGGCAGGGGGATGGGAACCTATGCAGGGAGATAGAGGGATGTAAAATGGGGGCAGAAGCAAAAGATAGAAAGAAGAAAAGTAAAAATGGAGGGCAGAGAAGCCCAAGGCAAAAATCAAAAAGGGCCACATTACAGTAAAATTCTAAAGGGACAAAGTGTGTTAAAAAGACAAGTCTGAAGGCTCTGTGCCTCAAAGCGAGGAGTATTCGTAATAAGGTGGATGAATTAACTGCACAGGCAGCTATTAACGAATATGATATAATTGGGATTACGGAGACACGGCTCCAGGGTGACCAAGGCTGGGAACTCAACATCCAGGGATATTCAACATTCAGGAAGGATAGACAGAAAGGAAAAGGAGATGGGGTAACATTGCTGGTTACAGAGGAAATTAACGCAATAGTAAGGAAGGACATTAGATTGGATGATGTGGAATCTGTACGGGAAGAGCTGCGGAATACCAAAGGGCAGAAAACGCTAGTGGGAGTTGTGTACAGACCACCAAACAGTAGTAGTGAGGTTGGGGACAGCATCAATCAAGGAATTAGGGATGCGTGCAATAAAGGTACAGCAGTTATCATGGGCGACTTTAATCTACATATAGATTGGGCTAACCAAACTGGTAGCAATACGGTGGAGGAGGATTTTCTGGAGTGTATTAGGGATGGTTTTCTAGACCAATATGTCGAGGAAACAACTGGAGGGCTGGCCATCCTAGACTGGGTGATGCGTAATGAGAAAGGACTAATTAGCAATCTTGTTGTGCGAGGCCCCTTCAGGTAGAGTGACCATAATATGGTAGAATTCTTAATTAAGAATTGAAAGTGACACAGTTAATTCAGAGACTAAGGTCCTGAACTTAAGGAAGCGTAACTTCGATGGTATGAGACGTGAATTGGTTAGACTAGACTGGCGAATGATACTTAAAGGGTTGACAGTGGATAGGCAATGGCAAACATTTAAAGATCACATTGATGAACTTCAACAATTGTACATCCCTGTCTGGAGTAAAAGCTTACTGGAAACTGACTGCAAAAGCTTCTATAGATATGTGAAGAGAAAAAGATTAAGTGCCTTGCATTCAGAATCAGGTGAATTTATAATGGGGAACAAAGAAATGGCAGACCAATTGAACAAATACTTTGGTTCTGTCTTCACGAAGGAAGACACAAATAACCTTCCGGAAATACTAGGGGACCGAGGGTCGAGCAAGAAGGAGGAACTGAAGGAAATCCTTATTAGTCAGGAAACTGTGTTCGAGAAATTGATGAATTTGAAGGCCGATAAATCCCCGGGGCCTGATAGTCTGCATCCCAGAGTACTTAATGAAGTGGCCCGAGAAATAGTGGATGCATTGGTGATCATTTTCCGAAAGTCTATCAACTCTGGATCAGTTCCTATGGACTGGAGATTAGCTAATGTAACCCCACTTTTTAAAAAAGGAGGAAGAGAGAAAACGGGGAATTATAGACTGGTTAGCCTGACATCAGTAGTAGGGAAAATGTTGGAATCAATTATTAAAGATGAAATAGGCAGCACATTTGGAAAGCAGTGACAGGATCGGTCCAAGTCAGCATGGATTTATGAAAGAGAAATCATGCTTGACAAATCTTCTAGAATTTTTTGAGAGTTTAACTAGTAGAGTGGACAAGGGAGAACCAGTGGATGTGGTATATTTGGACTTTCAAAAGACTTTTCACAAGGTCCCACATAAGAGATTAGTGTGCAAAATTAAAGCACATGGTATTGGGGGTAATGTATTGATGTGGATAGAGAACTGGTTGGCAGACAGGAAGCAGAGAGTAAGGATAAACGGTCCTTCTGAGAATGACAGGCAGTGACTAGAGGGGTGCCGCAGGGCTCAGTGCTGGGACCGCAGCTATTTACAATATACATCAATGATTTAGATGAAGGAATTGAATGTAATATCTCCAAGTTTGCAGATGACACTAAGCTGGGTGGTGGTGTGAGCTGTGAGTAGGATGCTAAGAGGCTGCAGGTTACGTTAGGTGAATGGGCAAATGCATGGCATATGCAGTATACTCTGGATAAATGTGAGGTTATCCACTTTGGTGGCAAAACATGAAGGCAGAATATTATCTGGATTGCGGCAGATTAGGAAAAAGGGAAGTGCAATGAGACCTGGGTGTCATGGTACATCAGCCATTGAAAGTTGGCATGTAGGTACAGCAGGCGGTGAAGAAGGCAAATGGCATGTTGGCCTTCACAGCTAGGGAATTTATGTATAGGAGCAGGGAGGTCTTAATGCAGTTGTACGGGGCCTTGTTGAGGCCTCACCTGGAATATTGTGTTCAGTTTTGGTCTCCTAATCTGAGGAAGGATGTTCTTGCTATTGAGGGAGTGCAACGAAGGTTCACCAGACTGATTCCCGGGATGGCAGGACTGACATATGAGGAGAGACTGAATCGACTGGGCCTGTATTCACTGGAGTTTAGAAGGATGAGAGGGAATCTCATAGAAACATATAAAATTCTGACGGGACTGGACAGATTAGCTGCAGGAAGAATGTTCCCGATGTTGGGGAAGTCCAGAACCAGGGGACATAGTCTAAGGATAAGGTGTAAGCCATTTATGACCGCGATGAGGAGAAACTTCTTCACTCAGAGAGTTGTTAACCTGTGGAATTCTCTACCACAGAGAGTTGTTGATGCTAGTTCGTTAGATATATTCAAGAGGGAGTTAGATATGGCCCTGACGGCTAAAGGGATCAAGGGGTATGTAGAGAAAGCAGGAAAGGGGTACTGAGGTGAATGATCAGCCATGATCTTATTGAATGATGGTGCAGGCTCGAAGGGCCAAATGGCCTACTCCTGCATCTATTTTCTATGTTTTTATGTCTGCATGCAGCAGGTGGCAGATTTCAGTGAGCACCTCTTTAGTAAAACAGAGACATCGCATGCATTGTTTGTCGCTGAGGTTGACCTGGGAGAATTGCTCCCTGACGTCTGTGGGTGGATATGGTCTTCTGCTGAGAGCCCTTCTCCCCCTCCTCCCACTTCTCCTGCCTCTTCGAGCAGCTTGTCCTGCTCTGTGACGCCTTTGCTCACTCTCCCTGCATGCCAAGGGGGAGACAAACTATTCCACCCATGTCTGGGAGCAACTACTTTGAGAAGGCTCCTTGCAAATCAGTACCAAGTCTTTGAGCATGAGCCACACCACTCCTTGTAGACTTCAGGCAACTTTAACCAAGTCTGGAAATCACCAAACATGTCTACAAACTCAGTACCAACTAGTAGAAATCAACCAGCAACTAACCTGTGAGTGGGTGATTCTCCCTTTAAATAGCAAGGGTGCAGGGACCTTTGTTCAGCCGTGCAAGATTAAGAGAGCACATTAGAACCAACATTGAGGTTGAAAATGGCAACGCTGCCATCAAGTCAGTGTGTGATGTCACGATGTGCACACTCAGCTCCCAACGCCAATGCTAAAGCACTCGCCAAATGGCGCCGGGCGCGGCCTGCACCACAAGTATGCGTGTGCTGCTCAGACACGGATTTTCGAACCAAAACAGCACCCGTAGCACCCTAACAATGGGCAATACACAACTGAATATTTCACCTATTGTCTCTTCAGCAACTCTCTTTACAATTTTAAGATATTCATCAAAATATTTGATAATTGGTCTCCATTTCTTCTTTCTCATACCTGTACACAAAATATGAAAAAGACCTGGGTTATTTCAGTATTATCTTCACTACAAATTTATTGGTATGTATCTTCCTAACTTAAAGTAAGCATTAAAGTTTACCCATTTCTGTTTACAAATACTCTCTGTCAATTGATGTGCATTTCTGGGTTTCCTCTATTCAGATATGTGTCCACAAATTTGATAATTTCACGCAGCAAATCACTGGCTGAGCAGCCCCTACCTGCACTCACACTCATTTTCTCTTCTTAGGCAAACAGTGTGTTAGTTGGTCGGCAACATTATTTTCAAACAGACCATAAAGGCAGCTACGCACCAAAGGAAATGAAAATGCCAAGGCAATGGCTGTTTGCAACAGTTAATTGCATGCATGACGAATAACATGACCTTTTCAGAATATAAGGGTTGCCCACACTGAGTGCTTGGAAAGATATGAAGAGGAAGTACAGTACCATGACTTGATTATAGTCACAGAGATAATGGAGAAGTGGAACTTCAAATGCAGTCTTTATTATACACGCCATTTGCATTTTTTATTCTGACAGACTACGGTATGACAAATCGGAAATCCATTATTAAGCCTGCACCGTTGCAAATGTAATTGGGCAAAGATATCACAACATGAGAGACTATAGAAGCTGGGATTGTTCTACTTAGTACAGAAAAGGTTAAGGGGAGACATAATAGAGCTGTTCAAAATTATTATGTATTTTAATAGAGTATATAGGGAGAAACTGTTTCCACTGGCAGGAGGGTCAATAACAAAAGAACACAGATTTAAGATAATTGGCTAAAGAACTGAAGAGGAGATGAAAACATTTTTTACACAGCGAGTTGTTATGAGCTGGACTGTACTACCTGAAAGGGTGGTGGACGCAGCATCAATAGTAGCTTTCAAAAGGAAATTTAATATGTACTTGAAAAGGAATAACTTGCAGAGCTATGGAGAAAGCGTAGGGGTGTGGGACTAATTGGTAGCTCTTTCAAAGAGCCAGCACAGGCCTCCTCCTGTGCTGTAAGATTCTATTCTATGATTCTATACAATTTGCATTTGTGTGATAACACAGGAAAGTTAATGCAGCATTACATGAGTTTTGCGGAATGGATCCCACCAGTTATATCCACTCGTGTTGTATCGATAAAAAATGAGACATACAGCAAGTATGTGTGTTTTTGGTGTCAGCAATGAAACCACAACAAACTTTGAACAAAGAATGCCAGCCTGTATTGATACAGAGACTGCGGAGGGCACTCATGTTGAGGAGTTGAGAGGGAGACCTGCATCAGCTAGTAGGTTCCAAATTCATGCCTTTACTGATTTACAGAGCAGCTAATATTAATGGCTTAATACTCTCCACAGAATATATTGTATTTTCATGTCATTACTTTCAAGTGCATTGCTCAATTGCCAAAGTGTACTCTAATGCACTCGTAAATGTACCTGCACTTTACAGATGATGTTTTAGGAAGCAAGGGGACACAAATGGAATGAGAGAAACACATTACACCAGAGCATTCAGCATTATCACTTGCACTGGGTGTTATGCTACGTAGGAGTATTGCGGAATTTATTGATATAAAGGAGCTGGAAGAAGCAATGAATATGGTGAAGCATAATGGTGAAGAAGGAGTAGATGATGATGAAGTGCTGGGGCCTTGTCATGAAGCAGCAACTGTAGAACAAGTTGCCTCTGATGACGCTTCTTCGACTAACATGCTTATCTTTCCTGCATTGGTCCGATAAGTGGTAATGTAATGGTTGCTTTCATTTCAGAATTCATATTCTCTGGAAAATTCTCTCAAAAATATGTCAAACAATATAAGAGGAGAGTTATGATGAAGGGTCATCGACCTGAAACGTTAACTGTTTCACTCTCCATAGATGCTGCGGACCCACTGAGTATTTCCAGCATTTTCTGCTTCTAATATAAGAGATCTTGCAGTGTAATTGCTGAGTTATACTTACTCCTATTAGGGGACCCTATAGTGTTCAGTTACCAATATGCAAGTACAATACATATCACATTCCAAATGAGGCTGATTGAACACATGGATCGTGTGGAGACATCATTTTATTCTATCCATCAGGATGGATTGACATTGTCTGTTATGGCGTTATCTATTGGTGAGATGCCTCCACGATTTGCGGCTGTATAGTCACCGCGGAGGCTTGATGCATGCAATCCATCAAAGAAGTTACTCACTTTTTGCTTTAATTCTTTCACAGGACATGGGCGTCGCTGGCAACACCAGCATTTATTGTCCATCCCTATTTGCCCCTGAAAAGGCGATGGTGAGCTGCCTTCTTGAACCGCTGCAGTCTGTGTGACGAAGGTACTCCCACACTGCTGTTAGGGAGGGAGTTCTAGGAATTTGATCCAACGACAATGAAGGAATGGCAATATATTTTCAAGTCGGATAGTGTGTGACTTGGAGGTGAACTTAGAGGTGATGGGATCCTATGTGCCTGCTGCCCTTGATGTTGCGGGTTTGTCGAAGAAGTCTTGGCTAGTTACATAAGAACATAAGAAATAGGAGCAGGAGTAGGCTATTTCGCCCCTCGAGCCTGCTCCGCCATTTAATATGATCATGGCTGATCTGATCATGGACTCAGTTCCACTTCCCTGCCCGCTCCTCATAACCCTTTACTCCCTTATCACTCAAAAATCTATCTATCTCCACCTTAAATATATTCAATGACCCAGCCTCCACAGCTTTCTGGGGCAAAGAATTCTATAGATTTATGAAACTCTGAGAGAACAAATTTCTCCTCATCTCAGTTTTAAATGGGCGGCGCCTTATTCTGAGACTATGGGCTAGAACCTCCATTTTTCTTGCATGCTTAACGCCCATTTAATGCCCATTTTGCCACTGAAATTAGGTATATCGCCCATTTTGGCACAAAACAGGCTTTTTTAGGAGACTTATCGCCGAGCGTTATTTTCCTGATGTGCTTAACGGCGGGAAAAAATATTACCGCCCGCCCACTTTTTTGGGGCAGAATCAGCAGAATGGGCGAACTCAACGCCCATAATATCGTCCAGCGTTACTTTCTGCACGGAATTAACGCCGAGATTCAATATG
This sequence comes from Pristiophorus japonicus, assembly GCF_044704955.1. Taxonomy (NCBI): domain Eukaryota; kingdom Metazoa; phylum Chordata; class Chondrichthyes; family Pristiophoridae; genus Pristiophorus; species Pristiophorus japonicus. Next base: position 42,984,985 of record NC_091985.1, on the reverse strand, counting down.
GACACCCGGCCACTGTTTCTTGTCGTAAAGAGCATATTTACCCAAACTAGCGGCCATGGAGATCGGCCATCGTCAATTTCACCACCTCGCACACATATCGCCCACAATATCGCCCACTCAAATAACCGCCCACAAAAAGTGGAACTAACCGGAACGAACGGCAGCGGTGTGGCTGGTATTTGTTAAATCCCACTCTTTTATGAGGAGCTGATATCGGAAAGATTTGCCTGAAAGAGCGCTGATGTGAGTGACAACGCTGACACACTACTGTGTGTGTGCAGCTCAGACATCAATGGTGTCCATCACCTTGGTGCCAGTTAAAGTTTACATTGATTGATGTTAAGTTGTATTTAACCCTTTCATGGTAAGGAATCACCAGTGTGTAACGGCCCAGCTATCTGAGACAATACGCAACAAGGTTATGTTCAATAACAAAAGTTTAATACCAACATTGGTCTGAAATCATAAGTATCACAGCCAATAACACCAAACCCCTACCCACAACCCATTTTCTCCACTATTGACATAAATCACATGTTCAACATGTCCAGCAACAAAGAATACAAAGGCAAAGCAGGAGCGTGGTACCCAGCCCCCATACATTGCAACAAACTGCACACACCCAGATGGAGATATGTAAAATTGCCCAGGTATGTCCTGTCCCCAAAAAGGACAAATTCAATCCGGCCAATTACTGCCTCATCAGTCTACTCTCAATCATCAGTAAAGTGATGGAAGGTGTCGTCGACAGTGCTATCAAGCGGCACTTACAAATACCTCCTCACTGGTACTCAGTTTAGCTTCCGCCAGGACCACTCGGCTTCAGACCTCTGTCATGTATGTATACTTGGGTTTACTAGCCACCAGGTGGCGCCACTGTCAGAGGTCATTCGGCTGTGCGCACGTGTGTGCAGCCCAGGTATATAAGGCCAGCCATCTTGTAATGTAATTACTTTGGTCCCGAATAAAGTAGATCCAGGTTTGTACCTGTTCGGAGTTTACAGTATTCAGTCTATTGAGTTATTGCACACACAACATTTGGCGATGAGGTAACAAGAACCTTCGCAAGCAAAAATGAGCACAATTGGAATTCTGTAGCGATTCATGGAGGGAGAAGATTGGGTAGACTTTGTAGCCCACTTGAACCAATACTTCGTGGCCAACAAAATGGAGGAAGAGGCAGACGCAGTTCGGTGCCGGGCGGCCCTCCTCACGGTTTGTGGTCCGAAAATCTATGGACTCATAAAGAATCTCCTCTCACCCTTAAGTCCAACGGACAAGGACTATGAAACATTGTGTGCTCTGGTACATGCCCATCTCAAACCAGATGAAAGCATCATCATCTCAAGATATCAATTCTATATGCATGTTCGTTCTGAGGGCCACGATGTATCAGAATTCGTTGCCGAACTAAGACGTCTAGCTGGACTGTGTAAGTTCGAAGCTGCATTGGCAGACATGCTGCGGGACTTCTTTGTAATCGGCATCAACCACAAGGTGATCCTGCATAAGCTACTGATGGCGGAGACGCTGGATTTGAGCAAGGCTATCACGATTGCCCAACCATGCATGACGACGGACAAAAGCTTAAACATAGAAACATAGAAACATAGAAAATAGGTGCAGGAGCAGGCCATTCAGCCCTTCTAGCCTGCACCGCCATTCAATGAGTTCATGGCTGAACATGAAACTTCAGTACCCCCTTCCTGCTTTCTCGCCATAACCCTTGATCCCCCGAGTAGTAAGGACTTCATCTAACTCCCTTTTGAATATATTTAGTGAATTGGCCTCAACTACTTTCTGTGGTAGAGAATTCCACAGGTTCACCACTCTCTGGGTGAAGAAGTTTCTCCTCATCTCGGTCCTAAATGGCTTACCCCTTATCCTCAGACTGTGACCCCTGGTTCTGGACTTCCCCAACATTGGGAACATTCTTTCTGCATCTAACCTGTCTAAACCCGTCAGAATTTTAAACGTTTCTATGAGGTCCCCTCTCATTCTTCTGAACTCCAGTGAATACAATCCCAATTGATCCAATCTTTCTTGATAGGTCAGTCCCGCCATCCCGGGAATCAGTCTGGTGAACCTTCGCTGCACTCCCTCAATAGCAAGAATGTCCTTCCTCAAGTTAGGAGACCAAAACTGTACACAATACTCCAGGTGTGGCCTCACCAAGGCCCTGTACAACTGTAGCAACACCTCCCTGCCCCTGTATTCAAATCCCCTCGCTATGAAGGCCAACATGCCATTTGCTTTCTTAACCGCCTGCTGTACCTGCATGCCAACCTTCAATGACTGATGTACCATGACACCCAGGTCTCGTTGCACCTTCCCTTTTCCTAATCTGTCACCATTCAGATAATAGTCTGTCTCTCTGTTTTTACCACCAAAGTGGATAACCTCACATTTATCCACATTATACTTCATCTGCCATGCATTTGCCCACTCACCTAACCTATCCAAGTCACTCTGCAGCCTAATAGCATCCTCCTCGCAGCTCACACTGCCACCCAACTTAGTGTCATCCGCAAATTTGGAGATACTGCATTTAATCCCCTCGTCTAAATCATTAATGTACAATGTAAACAGCTGGGGCCCCAGCACAGAACCTTGCGGCACTCCACTAGTCACTGCCTGCCATTCTGAAAAGTACCCGTTTACTCCTACTCTTTGCTTCCTGTCTGACAACCAGTTCTCAATCCACGTCAGCACACTACCCCCAATCCCATGTGCTTTAACTTTGCACATTAATCTCTTGTGTGGGACCTTGTCGAAAGCCTTCTGAAAGTCCAAATATACCACATCAACTGGTTCTCCCTTGTCCACTTTACTGGAAACATCCTCAAAAAATTCCAGAAGATTTGTCAAGCATGATTTCCCTTTCACAAATCCATGCTGACTTGGACCTATCATGTCACCATTTTCCAGATGCACTGCTATGACATCCTTAATAATTGATTCCATCACTTTACCCACTACTGAGGTCAGGCTGACCGGTCTATAATTCCCTGTTTTCTCTCTCCCTCCTTTTTTAAAGCAGATATCATTGAAAAATCGGAACTCGGCAAGTACTGTATACAAGATAGTATCGTCGTTTGGCAGAGCTGCATATAGCAGAGCCTACCCCACTGTGTACGCGAAACCTGTGGCTACTCAAAGTCTGCCAACGGGAATGAATCCGATATCACCATGTTGGCGTTGAGGGGGAAATCATCAGCATCATCGGTGTCGGTTTAAACAGTATACTTGTAAAGGCTGTTCGAGAGTGGGGCATCTCCAGCATATGTGTCTGCAACTGAACAAGCTTACTGTGACACAACACATGGAGGATGATGACCAGTCTAGCGCGGATCCGGATATGCAATCCGAGATACAAGACAGTATGGACTGTATTCGTTCCTAACAAAGAGCCAACCGATAATGATGAATGTAAAACTTAATGGTGTGCCGGTCTCGAAGGAATTGGACACGGGTGCGAGCCAATCAATAATGAGCCAGACGACATTCGACAGGCTGTGGGATACTAAGGCTGTGAGGCCTAAGCTGAGTCCAGTCAATGCCAAGTTGCGTATGTACACTAATGGTGATTGGCAGTGCAGTAATCAAGATGTCGTATGATGGTGCAGTTCACGATTTACCGTTATGGCAATGGTCCAATGCTGATCGTCAGGAACTTGCTATAAAAAGATCAAATGGAACTGGAATGAGATCAAAGCGTTGTAGTCGGAGGAGGATACTCCATGTGCTCAAGTGCTGAGCAAGTTCCCCTTGCTGTTTGAACCAGGCATCAGCAATTTCACGGGAGCCAAGGTGCAGATCCACGTGGACTCAGATGCAACATCCGTCCATCATAAAGCTCGGGCAGTTCCATACATGATGAGGGAGAAGGTCGAAATCGAACTGGACAGACTCCAGCGTGAAGGGATCATATCACCGGTCGAATTTAACGAATGGGCCAGCCCCATTGTTCCCATGTTCAAAAGTGATGGCACTGTAAGGATTTGTGGAGACTACAAGGTTACGATCAACCGAGTTTCAAAATAGGATCAATACTCGTTACCGAAGGTTGATGACCTGTTTGCAACGCTAGCCGGGGGGAAGTCATTAACAAAACTGGATCTGATGTCGACCTACATGACACAGGAGCTGGTCAACACGTCGAAGAAACTTACATGAATCAACACTCGTAAAGGACTGTTTATCTACAACAGGTGCCCTTTTGGAATTCGCTCAGCTGCAGCCATATTTCAGAGGAACATGGAGAGTCTACTGAAGTCCATCCCCAGCACCGTCGTGTTCCAAGATAACATACTGCTCACAGGTCGTGACACCGCCGAACTTCTGAACAACCTGGAATAGGTTCTACATCATCTGGACACAGTGGGACTCAGACTGAAATGCTCGAAGTGCGTCTTCATGGCACCAGAAGTCGAATTCCTGGGGAGGAAAATTACTGCTGACGGTATCAGGTCGACAGACTCAAAAATCAAGGCCATCAAAAATGTACCCAAGCCTCAGAATGTGATGGAGCTGTGTTCATTCCTTGGTCTACTCAACTACTTTGGTAATTTCTTACCTCAATTGAACACCTTATTAGAGCCACTGCACATGCTGCTAAGAAAAGGCGACAACTGGGTTTGGGGTCCATCTCAAGATAGAGGTTTTGAGAAAGCTATTAATCTGCTTTGCTCTAACAAGCTGCTGGAACATTATGATCCATATAAGTGTCTAGCATTGGTCTGTGATGCTTCGTCATATGGAGTTGGTTGCGTGCTCCAGCAAGCTAATGAGTTGGGCAAATTACAACCTGTTGCATATGCTTCAAAAAGTTTGCAAAGATGGAAAGTGCCTACAGCATGGTAGAGAAAGAAGCACTAGACTGTGTGTATGGGGTTAAAAAGATGCATCTGTACCTGTTTGGTCTTCGGTTTGAACTGGAAACAAATCACAAGCCACTCATTTCATTATTTTCAGAAAACAAAGGTATCAATACCAATGCATCATCCCGCATCCAGAGGTGGGTGCTGACATTATCTGCCTATGATTATGTCATTCGCCATAGACCTGACACTGAGAATTGTGCCGATGCATTGAGCCATCTGCCGTTGCCCACACCGGAGGTGGAAACGCCATAACCGGCAAACCTACTGTTAGTCATGGATGTTTTTGAAAGTGAAGGAACCCCTGTCACGGCCCAACAAGTTAAGACCTGGATCAGCCAGGACCCGATATTATCGGTTGTGAAACTTTGTATCCTTAATGGTGATTGGTCTGCCATACTCAAGCAAATGTGTGAGGAGATAAAAAACCTTACATCCATTCAATCAGATTATATACTGTGGAGTAATCGTATTATTATGCCCAAGAAAGGCAGAGAGAAATTTGTGCATGATCTACATAGCACGCATCCCGGTATTGTCATGATGAAAGCCATTGCCATGTCTCATGTATGGTGGCCTGAAATTGACTCTGATCTGGAATCATGTGTGCATCAGTGCAACACTTACACGCAGCTTAGTAAAGCACCAGCGGAATTGCTGGCGAGTCTGTGGTCGTGGCCATCTAAACCATGGTCCAGGATCCACATCGACTTTGCAGGTCCCTTCCTGGGAAAGATGTTCTTAGTTGTGGTGGATGTTTATTCCAAGTGGAGAGTGTACAATCATGTCATCCAGCACATCCACAGCTACCATTGAGAGCCTTCATGTCAGGTTTGCTACACATGATCTGCCTGACATCTTTGTAAGTGACAACAGATCTTGCTTCACCAGTATGGAGTTTCAAGAGTTCATGAAACTCAATGGTATCAAACATGTGTGGTCAGTACCATTCAAATCTGCATCCAATGGACAAGCAGAGCGTGCTGTCCGAACCATCAAGCAGAGTATGAAACGTGTAATTTAAGGTTCACTGCAAACTCGCTTGTCACGCATATTGCTTAGTTACAGGACAAGACCCCATACGCTTACCGTGGTCTCCCCTGCTGAACTATTGATGAAGAGAGGTCTCAAGACCAGGCTCTCTCTTGTCCACCCTGACTTGAATAATCATGTCTAATACAGACGTCAAAGTCAGCAAGGGTATCATGATCGCGGTACTGTGTCACGTGACATTTCCATCAATGATCCTGTGTATGTACTGAATTATGGTCAAGGTCCCAAATGAATCGCCAGTACTGTTACGGCCAAGGAGGGTAACAGAGTGTTTATCGTCAAGCTCAAGAATGGGCAGACATGCAGGAAACATGTCAATCAGATAAAGCTGCGGCACACGGATGAACCGGAATAGTCAGAGGAAGACACAACCAGTGACCAACCAACCTACCCTCAGTCATCAGAGGACTCCGCTGTCATCAATGAATCTGGACTTTCAATCACTGACATGGTCAATGAATCTGGACTTTCAATCCCTGATGTGGTCATTGTCACTCCCATCAGATCGGCTACCCAGCCCCCAGTCATAACAGACTCAGAATGCTCGCCCAAGGCTGGAGTTGAACTGAGACATTCAACTCGGTAGTGGAAAGCCCGGACCATCTTAATTTGTAAAAAGACCATTACTAATATCTTAAAGGAGGATATTGTCATGTATGTATGCTTGGGTTTACTAACCACCAGGTGGCTCCACTGTCGGAGGTCATTGGGCTGTGCGCACGTGTGTGCAGCCAAGGTATAAAAGGCCAGCCATCTTGTAATGTACTCACTTTGGGCCCTAATAAAGTAGAGCCAGGTTTGTTCCTGTTCAGAGTTTACAGTATTCAGTCTATTGAGTTACTGCATATACAACAACCTCACTACAGACTTGGTCCAAACATGGACAAAAGAGCTGAATTCCAGGGGTGAAGTTAGAGTGACTGTCCTTGACATCCCTTGTCGTCGACACTGCTATCAAGCTGCACATTTGGGGAGCACATAAATCAAGCCAAGCCACATCATGCTCATTTTTATGTCGAAGTAAACAACACACAAATGACGCAATGTAGACACACTGGAAAGACACATTAAAGAGATAACATCATCATCATCATACGCAGTCCCTCGGAATCGGATTTGCTTCTAAGTCTTTACATGAGTGGCTGTACAGTCCAATACGAGAACCACAGTCTCTGTCACAAGTGGGGCAGATAGTCGTTGAGGGAAGGGGTGGATGGGACTGGTTTGCCATATGCTCAATTTGCCTGCGCTTGAATTCTGTATGCTCTCGGCGATGAGACTCGAGGTGCTCAGCGCCCTCCCGGATGTGCTTCCTCCACTTCAGGCAGTCTTTGGCCAGGGACTCCCAGGTGTCAGTGGGGATGTTGCACTTTATCAGGGAGGCTTTGAGGGTGTCCTTTTAACGTTTCCGCTGCCCACATTTGGCTCATTTGCCGTGAAGGAGTTCCGAATAGAGATAACATATAGCACTTAGGGTCCACGTGATGGTAACACTACAATACAATAAAAAGTTCAATAAAAGCATACCTTATGCACTAAAAGTTTCATTCTGTGGTTTTATTACAAAGAAAATAGAGTCATACTTGACTACTTGAAATGGGGAAAGAAGTCCTGCTAAAAAAAAAAAGGAAAATATATTTGATCTGCTACAAGTGAAAAGAATAAAAGTCCTTTTGAATATTGGCAGGGTCCTGAAAAAGAAGTAGCGATGATATCCTTCCATATCTTTTTGGCTTTGCCTGTTGTGCATGTCACTGATCCTTGACATGTCCTTTGTCTCGTTAGGAACATGGGCTAGACTTTCCACTAGGTGGCCATCGCCCAAAAAAATGGGCCTTGTTCCAACGATGTGGGACGTCTCAGCCTTGCTGATCACTGGTACATGGCCCTTTTTTTTTTTAGATTTTCCACTCGGCCTTAGCCCGGTGATGTGAAATGGGCAATCTAATTTTTCGACGATGTCACGATCGCCCACCGAATGAGGAAGTCAAAAACTTCCCAAGCAACGATCTTCTGGGCATGTGGGGGAGGTCAGGGGTCATCCACATATGCGCAGAAGGCACAGGGAGGGGCAGGGAGAGAGAGAGGATAGAGAGAGTGGAGGAAGACAGAGACAGAGAGGAGAGAAGAGAGTTCATTGTTCATTGTATTTTAGATTGTTTAAAATGTTCGTTCATAGTTGGGGGAGTGGGTGGGTGGGGAGGAGGGTGTTTGAAAAGAATTCTGTTTGCAATAAATTTTGTAAATGATTTTAACAATTGTGCATTCTCTGATAAGGTTAGTTAACTTAGGCATTTTGAATAATTTAACATCTTTATTCTCTTGTAATAACATTACTTAAGTTAGGCATTAATGCAAATACTGCACTACAAAGGATAGGCCAATGCAGGCAAGACTAAAACGTAACTCAGCGTAACTCAATGCAAATGGAACTTTTGTATAAACAGTAATTGTTAATCTAAATGTAAATGTGACGATCCCCAATGTAAGTTCATGCAAAGTGTTCCTTTATCAGCAACAGCTTTGCGGCCGTGTAACTCCCACGGAGTACTGTTCATCTGGGGGAGGGGCGGTGGTAGGACCATGGCTATATCGCCAGGCTGGTCCTCCCCGAGGTCCTCACCAGCCTCCTCCTCCTCCTGCTCCTCCTCCTCCTCTTGCTCCTCACCGGCTGGCTCTTCCATCTCCCCTCCTTCTGGAGGTGGACCTGCAGCCCCATCTGGCAATAGTTGTCCTCTTCTTATAGCTAGGTTATGCAGCATGCAATGCACTACAATAAACTCAGCGACCTGGTCAGGGTGGTACTGTAGGCTGCCACCAGAATGGTCCAGGCATCTGAAGCGCTGCTTTAGGACTCCAATTGTCTTTTTGATGATGTTGTGGCTTTCATTGTAACGTTTTTCTTCTTCAGTGACGGGATTATGCAGTGGGGTCATCAGCCAACTGGCAAGTCCATATCCCTTATCCCCCAGCATCCAACCGTGACCTTCTGGCTGATTGACAAACAGGTCAGGGATAGCACTCTCACGTATGATGTGTGCATCATGGATGTTGCCAGGAAATGTAGCATTTACTGTCATGATTATTTGCTTGTGGTCGACAACAAGCTGCACATTCAGGGAGTGGAATCCCTTTCTGTTATGAAACACCTCCGTGTTCTTTAAGGGGGCTTTGAGGGCAATGTGCGTGCAGTCTATTGCTCCTTGCACCTTGAGGAAGTCTGCTATTCTCGAGAAACCCAAAGCCCTCCCAATCTGTGCCTACCTGGTTATAGGGAAGCTTATAAAGTCTATCCTGCGAGTGTAAAGGGTTTCAGTCACCTGCCTAATGCAGCAGTGTGTGGCGTGCTGAGAGATATGACAGATGTCGCCAGCTGAAGCCTGAAAAGATCCTGATGCGTAGAAGGTTAGGGCTGCATTAACCATCACCTCAACGGACAGTGCAGCTCTGATGGTGCTGGAAGACTGCAGATCACCCTTGATGAGCTGGCAAATCTCATCGATGACCTCCTTCCGGAAGCGCAGCCTCCTTAGACATCCGTTTTCAGACAAGATAAGATTGCATTTCTTTGTACCTTCATTAGCTGTACGCTCGCTTCCTCTATCTCCTCTGTCTCTGTCTACTATTAGTAAAATTAAATATAATTAAAAATCTGAGTAGATCTATCTATACAGAACCCATAAATCACAACAATCTAAGCACGATTTTTTGGCTGTCTCCCCCCTTCCTCCGATCTTCAAAATGGCACCTGTAGTGCTGATTTCCTTCTGGGAAAAGCAACTATTCCATCAACCCAGCCTTGTGATGGCGATGTGCCGAAAGTTGGGATGGGCCTTGTGTGGGCGATCAGCTCGGCGATCAGTTCGGTGAAATGAGCCGAAACTTGGGGGCTTATTTTTCCGGTGATATTTCTGGCCTAGTTTCCACTTTTTTCTCAAAATGGGCATTTTGGTCCGTTTTGGGCAATATATGGGCCATAGGTGGGCAGTGAAGTGGCAAGTCTAGCCCATGAGTAGGCCATTTAGCTCCTCAAGCCTGTTCTGTCATTTTATTAGATCATGGCTGATCTGTACCTCAACTCAATTAACCCACCATTGCTCCATATCTCTTGATACCCTTACCTAACAAAAATCTATCAATATCAGTCTGGAAAATGTCAATTACCCCTTTCTTCTTGTTGCTTTTCGTACCCCTTCCAGTAACAGGCCTTGGCTAATGGCAATATTGTGCAACAAACAGCACAATTTCATACTGCCTGGGGGTATTTGGTAGGCACAGTACTGAGCCGTACTTGCTTTCAACACTCCCTTTCTGCTATCTTCACCATCTACTCCTCCGTTGCTTCATATTCCACAATTGGTCTGCACCTATTCTGCTGCAATGCTCATTCAAAGATTAACAAATCATTTTTGGGCTGTTGGTAGAGTACTAAATGGAATGATGTGGTTAATGTTGACGGCAATGCTAAATAGTCTTAATTTCTATTGAATACTGTGCACATTTTGTAATCCACCATGGCACATAAGAAAAACCTTAACAACAAAGTGTAGTTACCACTACAAAATCTATGATTAAAGCCCGATATAACCAATGCTCTTGGACTGTAGCCAATGAATATCATTGCAAAGAAAGATAAAGCATAATGAGGTGCCTTCAATTTGAAATCCTTTGTCTACATGAAATCATCAGAGGTGAATGGTTTATGATGGCAGAAATAATAAAAAGAATATTGACAGAGGGACTTTTTGTCTGTTGATAAATATACATTGGAACACCTCCCACAGCTTTACTTACAGATACCTAATCCTCTCATCGTGCCAGTCGTGCTTTGTAAAGCATTATTAACTTTATTTGTGCTACTCTGTAAGCACAGGTTAATTAGAAAATAACTTGATAATGCAGGAAGAAGATGACAGAAAATGCTGGAAATACACAGCAGTTCAGTCACATTTGTATCGAGAAAAAACAGGCTAATATTTCACTGTAAGCTTGTGTCAGATAAGCAAGTATTTTAATAAGGTTTGGAAAAAAGGGGAGGAGGGGAAGGATAACAACTATCCCAATCACCGAGAGGAAGTTAATATGTTAAATGACCTGCATTTAATGTGTTAAATGACATGGGGCATGGGGTTGGGCACTGAGGAGGTGGAACAATTGTTGTTTGACCATTCATGCTCCTTCTCCAGGCCCCATGAGAATCAGTTGGAAAACTGCCCGTGAATGTTTTCTGTGCAGCCTCTATGATCAGTTCACTGGACAGAGTGCTTGTACTGAACTCTCTGACAAGTAGAAGACCGAATTTGCAATAAGGGGACTGAACCACGTCATAAGACCCCAATTTATTGAATCAGGGACAGGGACTCAATAAAATTAATGTAAGTAAAGTAACAGTAATGAAGAAAATAATGGCATTAAAGAGTGACAAATCCCCGGAACCTGATGGTTTCCATCCCAGGGTTTAAAGGAGAGAACATTGCAGATGCCCTAACTTTAATCTTCCAAAGTTCAGGAACCGTCCCTCTGGTTTGAAAATTTCACATGTCCACTTCGCTATTTAAGAATGGCGAGAGAGGAAAGCCAGGGAACTATAGACCAGTTAGTCTAACATCTGTTGTTGGCAAATTGCTAGAGTCTATAATTAAGGATAGGGTAATTAAACACCTCAAAAATTTTCAGCTGATCAGAGAGAGCCAGAGTCAATTTGTGAAAGGTAGGTCATCCCTGACAAACCTGATTGAATTTTTTGAAGAGGTGACTAAAGTAGTGGACAAGGGAATATCTTTGGATGTTATTTATATGGACTTCCAGAAGGCATTTGATAAAGTCCCTCATAAGAGACTGTTCACTAAGATTGAAGCCTACTGAATTGAAGGCAAATTGTTGACCTGGTTAGGAAATTCGCTGAGCGGCAGGAAACAGAGATAAGGGATAAGAGGTAGGTACTCTCATTGGCAGGATGTGTCTAGTGGTGTCCCGCAGTGCTGCAACTATTCACAGTATTTATTAACGACTTGGATGATGGCATAGAAAGCCATATATACAAATTTGAAGATGACACAAAGTTAGGCGGCATCACAGGCCGTGTAGGTGGAAGCATAAAATTACGAAGGGATATTGATGGATTAAGTGAATGGGAAAAACTGTGGCAAATGGATTTCAATGTAAGCAAATGTGAGGTCATCGACTTTGGACCTAAAATGGAGAGAACAGGGCACTTTCTAAATTGTGAAAAGCTAAAAACAGTGGAGGTATAAAGAGACTTGGGGGTAGATAGATTGTACATAGATCATTAAAATGTCATGAACAGGTACTGAAAATAATCAAAAAGGCTAATGGAATGCTGGCCATTATATCTAGAGAACTAGAATACAAGGGGATAGAAATTATGCTTCAGCTGTACAAAGCCCTGGTTAGACCACACCTTGAGTACTTTGAGCAGTTCTGGGCTCCACACCTTAGGAAGGATATATTGGCCTTGGAGGGAGTGCAGTATAGGTTTACCAGAATGATACCTGGACTCCAAGGGTTAAATTACGAGGAGAGATTACACAAATTAGGGTTGTATTCCCTAGAATTTAGAAGGTTAAGGGGTGATTTGATCAAAGTTTTCAAGATATTAAAGGGAACAGATTAGGTAGAGAGAGAGAGAAACTATATCCGCTGGTTGGGGATTCGAGGACAAAGGGGCATAGTCTAAAAATTAGAGCCAGACCTTTCAGCAGTGAAATTAGGAAACACTTCTACACACAAAGACTGGTAGAAGTTTGGAACTCTCTTCACCAAATGGCAATTGATGCTAGATCAATTGTTAATTTTAAATCTGAGATTGATAGATTTTCATTAACCAAAGGTATTAAGGGATATGGGACAAAGTCACAGATCAGCCATGATCTCATTGAATGGTGGAATAGGTTCAAGAAGCTAAATGGCCTACTCCTATCTTCTTATGTTCCTAATTTAAAGTTATAGACTATTGATTTTCTGGAAGTTATTTTTTTTCTGTAAAGATTATATAACATTTTCACATTGCTTATCCCATGCAGAATAATGTTGGCATAAAGTACCCTTATGTAACTTCAAAAAAATGAATAATTATTCAAATGACCAACTTTGAAAATAATTCTATATACACATGAAATGCATGTGATTGCTAAAAAGGAACAATGTCAGTCTTTGTTTCCATCACTCTTCCTGGCAATTGTCTGAAGCTGAGCCAGACTGTTCACAACTCTGGTGTTGTGTTTGACCCCGAAATGAGCTTCTGACCACATATCTGCTCCATTACTAAGACTGCCTACTTCCACCTCCAACATCACAGGACTCTGACCCTGCCTCAGCTCATCTGCTGCTGAAATCCTCAACCATGCCTTTGTTACCGCTAGACTTGACTATTCCAATAGTCTCCTGGCCGGCCTCCCATCTTCCACCCGACATAAACTTGTAAACATTCAAATCTTTGCTGCCCGTATCTTAACTCGCACCAAGTCTCATTCACCCGTCACCTCTGTGCTTGCTAACCTACTCTGGCTCCCGGTCTGACAATGCCTCAATTTTAAAATCCTCATCCTTGTTTTCAAACCCCTTCATGGCCTCACCCCTCTGTTACTCTGTTAACTCCTCCAGCCCTACAAGCCTTTGAAATCTCTGTGCTCCTCCAATTCTGGCATCTTGCGCATCCCCGATTTTAATCACCCCACCATTGGTGGCCAAGCTTTCTGCTGCCTTGGCCCTAAGCTCTGGAATTCCCTTTTGAAATCTCTCCACCTCTTGCTCTTCCTTTAAGATGCTCCTTAAAGCCGACCTCTTTGACCAAGCTTTTGGTCGTTGATACTGATATCTCCTTCTATGGCTCAGTGTCAAAATATTTATTGTTAACACTCTTGTTAAGCGCCGTTAGACATTTTACTGCATTAAAGGAGCTATATAAATGCAAGTTATTGTTCTGCACTGTGCAATCCCTCATCCTAGATGATTTCAATCTCCATCCCAATTCACCTTGTCCTCTCTCGTCTAATTTCTCGGCCCACCTGTACTCGCTTAACTTTTCCTTTCACATAAACTCTCCTACCGTAATCATGGCCACCCCCTCAACCTTGCCATCTCTCCTGGCGTCTCCACGCTCATTGTTTTGATCACAGAGAAGGACACTTCCTGTATCCCTCACCACCCATAACCCTCTATCCTCTTCCACTTTCTTCTGCATCTGCCCCATGAATAAACTTTCCCCAAGTCACTTACAATTGAACTTTCAAACTCCCAGCTGTCAGTCTTTGGGCCTCCATTCGCGACAATACCCCTCCACTTTTGATGCCTTTGTCCCCAGTAAAGCTCTTAGGGGTTGCTACAGCCAGGTGATGCTTCCTGAGTAAGGCGGCAACGGGGTGTGAACGGCTGGGTAGCGGCAATAGGCTGGGGTGCTGCATGATGGGAAATTCAGTTGTCCTTTTTCAAGGGCGCAAGGATTTGCCGCCCTGCTGACTACCACCGTGGAAATCATAATGTCAGTATGCGTGCAATGCCTCCTTGGCACCGGTCTCACCAAATTCTCTTTTTCCGCCTCACTTACCAGCTGGCGGCGATGACGCCTGAAAAAGTTGCCTTCTCCATCGGAGACATTTGGAACTAGCATATCGCTTTTACCTCTGCAAAGTTATGGGGGCAGTGATCGCACACCACGTCATCCTGCGGCGACAACTTCAAAGGCGCCGGCTGCAGAGACGACTTTTGGATGTGGATGCTGGCCAGAGGCGAGACACCAGACAGCAGGCAGGAAACCGTGCAGTCGCAGGGTTTACAATGCGCATTATTGTTACCTTGAGATGTCGGAGGAGCAGCGCCTAAGAAGGCTGTGATTCCCCAAAAAGGTGGTGACGGAGCTCTGCCATCTCCTGCAGACATACCTGGCAGCTGACATTGGCACCAGGACCTCACTGTCAGTGGCAGTGAAAATGACAGTAGCCCTCAACTTCTATGCTACCGGCTTCTTCCAGTCTCCTGTAGGCGATATATGCAACATCTCACTGTAACAGCAAGGCTACCATCTTCGAGATGCATATGAAGACTGAGGAGTTAACAACATCAGAGTGGGTCTGCAGAACCAAGCAGCAAAGTTAACAGCACATGCAGGCCCTACAGGGGGTAAAGCTTAAAATGGGAAATTTGCATATGGCCGCACCCAGTAGAGCATGGATTCCGAAACATTACATTGAACAAAGAGTGAACATTGAGCTCAGAGTCTAGCATCTTGACATTTCACATTTAAGATACCCCTACCAAGCACGTCATCTCCTTCCACTTTTTCGGCATTGAGTAGCTGTCCTGGCCACGGTGTCACTCATAAAAACTTGTTCTGAGATTTCCCTCCATCGGCCTCTGTCAGTTGGTGGTTTGGTCTCATCCTGAGCAACTCCCACCGCCTCACCAGGGCATCAAGGAGTGCATCCATGGCAGCGTCCGAGAACCGATGGGGACGCTGATGAGCTGCTGCTGCTAGGTCTGCCATGCTCACCATCTGAGTGAGTGCATAGGAAGCAAATATAACCATGAGGCGTTGAGGTACCCAATCAACACCTCAATGGAATCCAGGTGGCGCCACTATGTCTGTGACACAGCTCTAAATGCTGCCTAATGCCCGAATGTTGAAGCCCGCTTGACGGCCCACTCAACGCTGCTTACCGCCTCCGGGTAAGTTCCCCTGCCCTCCAAACCTCCTCCAGCGCTCCCTCTCCCTTACCTAGACCTAAAGCTGCATCTTTTACTAGTATCTTTTCTATCTCCCTTCATGCCTTCTCCAAGTTCATCTTGTCCATGGGCACCGCCTCCTGCTGCCTTGACCCTATTCCTACTCGACTGCTAACCACCCACAACCTCCCTATCTGGCCTTCTGCTTGCTGACATTTTAAATGGTCCCCTCTACTCAGGTACTATCTATTTCCCTTTCAAAACTGCCATCATCAATTCCTTCCCAAAGAACCCATCCTCAACCCCCCCCCCCCACCCCCGACTATCCTTGAAAACTACTGAACAGGTTTCCATTTACAGTCATGGAGACAAAGGTCCCGAAGGCACCTGGACTGGATCTGGGGAAGACCGGTGATTTATATGGAAGGTGAGCTAAATGGCTCAATTTATACTTATCTTTTTGAAAACAGAGGTGTTGTCAAGAAAAGTATGAAAACTAATCAATATCGACAAACAATGTCGCCTAGGAACAGCATGTAAACAAGCCAAGTATGGAGCCTTGGATTTCTCCAAATTTCCATCCTAGCGTTTCCTCTTATTCTTTAAAGAACTTTCTCTTTATTTATTTTTCCTTTGTCAATGTGTTTTTTTTAATCCATCTCTTTTTGTCTTCTCTCTTTTATTCCATTTTAAGGTCTTGATTTCTAGCTCCATCTAATTCCATCTCCCAGCTGTATCTGTGTAATTATTTAGCTACAAGCTCAATCTTCCCAGTTGTAACCTCCATCTAACCATGTGATCTCCCAATTCTATTTTCGTTCCTGATTCTCTAAGATGTCATGAGCCAAAAAGAGTTCAAATCCTCACTGGTGTAAAAGGCAGGACATTAAAGGAGCTTACAATAAAAGGAAGAAAGGAGAAGAAAATTAAACGTAGAGAAATATAAGAGGAAGAGGAGCCCAAGGACAGAAAAGGAAAACTAACTGGAAAGACTGACTAGGATAACTGAAAGCTTGGATCAAAATCTAGCACTAGTATTATAATCTCACTGGTAACTGTTCCCAAGATTTGACTAATTCCAAACTGAGGGTTGGGAAGACTAGCTGGAATTTGGCCAGAACTAAATCAGTCCCTGGACCTATACCAGATCCGTACTGTTGTTATCCTAAAAATACTTCAAGAAAGACTGGATTCCTCCGGATGTGATAACCATGTTTTTCTATTCTGGCCAATTCTCTGACTTTCTTAATTTTAAACTTTATTCTTCACTTGCATTCTGTCATTAGAAATTACCGCATCGCCTTTCCTAATTAGTTTTCAAGCCAATTTTATTACAGTAATACAAAGGAATGGCAGACAAGCAGGTGTTAGTAGCAAGTCTTTTCAAGCAGCCATAAAGGATATAAGACAGTATTATTTTTTCAGTTATTCTGCTATCTCTCACTGGATCAAGAATGAATCATGACTATCAATTCAAAATGCATCCTCTATCTCATAGTTTTAGACTGAATAATAACCACTTAATTTGTATTCAAAACAGAAGGCACACTAGAACATTTTTGTTATACAGTATGTGACAAAAGTTAAACATTTTTGACTATGATGGATTAGTTATTGGATTATTTCTTGCTGCTTACATACTCACAAGGTTGAATTTAAGCACTGTTAACCGATTCATCAATTTACAGAGAATATACCTATGGTTTTGCATACTGATGACCATATTATTCATCTGTAAATTTATTC
This sequence comes from Pristiophorus japonicus, assembly GCF_044704955.1. Classification (NCBI taxonomy): domain Eukaryota; kingdom Metazoa; phylum Chordata; class Chondrichthyes; family Pristiophoridae; genus Pristiophorus; species Pristiophorus japonicus. Next base: position 42,967,625 of record NC_091985.1, on the reverse strand, counting down.
CTATGGAACAAAAGGTGTGTTAACGTCTGTTGCGTGCAGTGTCCCTGATAGTCGTTTACATAAGTGTTGATATCTGGCAATCACAGGTTAATCAAAGTAGTTGGAACACATCATTGGATCATGCCATTTCATTTAATTACAAGCATTCTATGAGGCTGCTTACAGCACATCTTTGTTTGGGGGGGTTGTATTTTTTGGATGAATGCCAATTTGCAAACAGTTGATATCTGATTACCTAAGAAAGAAAAATAAAAACATGTTATATAATCTCTGTTATGGAATATCTTCAAAGAAATGTGGCGCTATACTTTGGCTGTGTTATAACAAGAATTCTGGGATACAAGCTAATCAGAAGACTCTTTGATTTCTTGTAGGTACATAAGAAGTAGAAACTGTTTTTCAAAAGTCAGTTTTATGTTGAAAATTAGCACATACATGTCTTTGTTTTTTCTACATTTCAAGGCATAGTCAAGTTTATGGAGTGAGTCTTTGTCTTTGTGGTAGCATTCCCAGCTCTGAGTCAGAACATGAAGAATTCGAGCCCCACTCGAGACAGCCCTTGTGAGTGGAGACCAGAATATTGTCTCTAAATACTCAGTTGGCATCCAACAGGGTACTCGAGTCCAAACGAGTGCCCACTGGCTCAGTGGTAGTATTCCTGCCTCTGAGTCAGAAAGGTTGGGTTCGAGCATATGATATACTCCAGTAAACCGAGTGCAGTGCCAACACTCTCTACTTAACCAAGGATCTTGCTACATCTACTTAGCTAATGTGCAGGTAAAATTACACACTGAGCCATAGGACATGCAAGGTCTACTTACAAGAGTTGCTGGTGGGTTAAAACAGAGCAAACGGAACATTAACCCCACCCCCAAATATAGCATAGTAATTGAACAATAAATGATGTCAGAATATATAAGGAGATATTCTTCACCCTCCAGCTTCAGCTGAAGGACAAGCCTAATTATTTACGCAGTAGCAGCATTTATGCTATATTGGGCTATCAACTGCTGTAGCAGGGCAACGAACAGCATCCGCCGTTAGTTAGACGTGGCCTTGTTCGTTTAATCACGATGATATTTCGCGCCACAAGTTGCTGAAAGTGTGAGCTGATAACATCGCAGCGAGGGAAACCGGGCATCTGGAACCCGATTGATCATGGCAAGCAACTGCGTATCTCCTTAACCAATCAGATTGTAGGATTGTGAAATTAACAGCGCAAGAACTGAGAAGGAAGTGTAAATTAGGGTTTCAATGCTAAATCAGGTACAGAAAGAGACATAAAGAGAGGGAATGTAAGATTGGGTTTAAGAAATGAGATTAAAGAAACAGAATGAAAAGTTTTTTCTTAAATTAAATGTTACATTTTTTAATTTTCCAATGATAGTTAATACCTGAAGGAATGAGACTCCCTGCTTGTATTAGATCATTTTCAGTGCCAGAGAGGTTGTTTTGCAGTAATTAACGCTTATCACGTCATTAAAGGGGTACTTAGACTGAAAGGGAAAAAATTTAACTTTCTGTGACAAGTTTAGTTTGTATCTACTGCGGAAATATAACAATTTAATGCCATTCAATGCATTTCAATGGTGATCCAGATTGCGAGATGCCATTTTCACAAAGCTAATGGCGGAGCAGCGCATTTGGACAGGAACTTTTGGATTACCGCATTTAACCTCACATCTGCCCTCACCTGAAGTTTCACATTGTACTGTTTGCACATAAATAACAGTGAGTGCCAATAGTCTCACCATTATTTTGACAGTAAATTATGGCCCATTGTGTTTGATATTACCATCATAGGTATTCTGTCATACTGTGAATTTGCATTTACTCTATAATTTCTTACATTTTTAGTATTTGCATTTAACCGTAGTGTGAAAATATTTTTGTAATCACACCTCAGACTAAGCGTTACGCTTGCTGAAAAGAAGCCACGAACTATTGGATAGGATCTTGACCAAAGTGCAGCAGAATATTTCAAATAATGATTTCACAATTCTTTACATTTTAACTAAAAACATGCACTCTTTTTATAAAACAGTACTTTAGTAATACTATTCAATCGCCAGTGCCATTGCTGATGGTGAGTTGACGATTATGCTGTTTTAAGAGCAGGAGTGCTGGGCTTTGGAGGTGGTGGAGGAGTGTACCCGACCACTGAACAGAATTGGAAAGAAATTTGTGAGAGAAATATGCTCAGAGAAAGTGTTCTTTAAAATTTGAAGCAATTAAAATTGTTTGTGTGACAAGACACCATAGAAGTATAATGACAACATGCAAAACAAAAACATTTGTATATACTGTATTTAAAAGTCTTATGCCTCTGCACATATCTATCACACTTCACAGGATCACATTGTCACAGATATGCCTGGAGTATAATTTCCATAAAACACCAATGAATCACAGTTGAACAATAACAAAATGTAAAAATCAACAAGTAGCAAATGGGAAAGAAAATTACTCATTTTTAAATTTGTTGTTAGGATCACCTACTAATGTTTTAAGAAAGGAAAATTAGTACAATTCTTTTGGCCACCATCTTGGTCTGTTAGTCACCTCAAAAGAGAGTAACAAAAATAAGATTTATAACATAAAAAACAGATGAACAATTCACAATGATATCATTAAACTTACTCATACAGTTCAGCTTTGTGTGCTTGAATATTTTTTTTTCAGAAACCTGAAAATTGGGTTTAGTTGGTTCTCAGGATTCCAAGGAATCAGACCAGGGAGCAGACTATCAAAATGCAACAGTGTCACTCTGTGTATGCCACACTGTTGAAATACAAGTCACACCAATGGACTACAACTCCCAGAATGCAATTTAAACCTGCCCATTTCTTTCCTGCGAACTCTAGTACTGTACAGAGAGCGTGTGGATTATAAACAGGAAGTTGTGAAGTCGAGGTCTTTGAATAACCTGTCAATCATAAACATTGTGATATTTTAAAGACAATTTTCTCCTTCTGCAAACAGTCTTTTTCTCTTTCCCAGATAAGATTTATATGTTGCACGGAGTTGTGTGGTCCAATTGGCACAAGCATTTTTAAGGACACCCAGGGAGACAGTAGCTTTAGTGGCCTGGATGAGTCCATGTTCCTCATTTTTGTTGATTGCAGCCTCTCGTCCACATTTTTAAGAGGCTGCTCAGAAATCAACTTCTGGCTCCACTTCCCACGCTCCTGATCGTTGACCACCTGGTGCGGAGGGGACAGTGGTGGGAGGAGGGGGGAGGTGGGTGAGCAAGTCAGAGGACCTCCTCGTGGGTCTATTCATGGGCCTGGTCAAGGTTGGGTCCAGCCTGTGGGGGCAGTCGGTCTGGCTACCTGCCTCTCTTCCAGTCTAGTCCGTGTCCGTAAGGCCCCAGAGAAGGAGCACGCCATGTTCGCCGGTGCACTTGGGGCCTTCCACGGCCAGTGAGCTCCGCAGGGACTGGAGTCCATAGTGAACTCTGGCCTCTTGCGAATCAGTTTTAATCGCTCTACCATTGGCGACTGTTTTTAGCTGCCTTGGCCCTAAGCTCTAGAATTCCCTCCCTAAACCTCGCCACCTCTCTATCTTCCTTTAAGATGCTCCTTAAAACCTACCTCTTTATCTGTCCTGATATCTCCATCTGTGGCTCGGTGTCAAAAATGTTTTTTTATTGATATTGCTCTTGTTAAGTGCTTGGGACCAATGTTCTCGTTAAGCTGCGTGGCCATTTAGATGTGCAGCGGTCTGTAGGTTCTGTGCAGACTGCTCAATGGTTTTTAAATGGAAAAAACGCGTATGCGTGGAAATTTGATTGGGCCAGTTAAAGGGGCTGTGCACCCCAAACAATTAGCAGGAATATTGCTTGGGATGTTTTGCTACATTAAATGCGCTATATAAATGTAAGTTGTTGTTGAATAAAAGTAATAACATTATTATTTAAGTTTTATAAGTTTCCTTTGATTTTGTAGTTCAGTTCATTATTAGTTGTGCCCTTTAAATGGTGGGAGGGGGGGCACTTTTACATAGGATATACAGCACAGAAACAGCATTTTGGCCCAACCAGTCCATGCCACGTTTATGCTCCACACGAGCCTCCTCCCGTCTTTCCTCATCTAATTCTATCAGCGTAACCCTCTATTCCCTTCTCCCTCATATGCTCCTCCCCTTAAATGCACCTATACTATTTGCTTCGACCATTCCCTGCGAAGCGAGATCCATATTCTCACCACTCTCTGGGTAAAGAAGTTTTTTCTGAATTCCCTATTTGATTTCTTGGTGACTGTCTTACATTGATGGCCTCTAATTTTGCTCTTCCCCACAATTGGAAACACTCTCTCTGTGTCTACTCTATCAAAGCCTTTCATAATTTCACAGATCTCTATTAGGTCACCCCTCAGCCTTCTCTTTTCAAGAGAAAAGAGACCCAGCCTGTTCACCTTTTCCTGATAGATATATCCTCGCATTTCTGGTATCATCCTTGTAAACTTTTTTCGCCCTCTCCAGTGTCTCTATATCTTTTTTAGAATATGGCGACCAGAATTGTACATAATATTCCAATGTGGTCGAACCAAGGTTCGATATAAGTTTAGTAGAACTTCTCTATTTTTCAATTCTATCTCTCTAGAAATAAACCTTAGTGCTTGGTTTGTTTTTTTATGGCCTTGCTAACCTACATCACTACTTTTAGTGATTTACGAACATATGAACAATGACTGACAGGTAAAGATCATCACAACGTGGACCATTTTCCATATCTCAGGAGCCTATTAGCAGCAAGGGCAGACATCGACGACGAGATCCAACACTGCCTCCAGAGGACCAACGCAGCCTTCAGTCACCTGAGGAAGTTAGGGCTGGACTTTCCACTAGGTGGCCAAGGCCCCAAAAATGGGCCTTGTTCCAGCGATGTGGGATGTCTCAGCCTTGCTGATCGCTGGCTCAAGGCCCATTTTCTTTTTTGCGATTTTCCACTCGGCCTTAGCCCGGTGATGTCGAATGGGCGATGTGATTTTTCGGCGATCTAACGATCGCCCACCAAAAACATAAGTCAAAGAGAAAAAAAAGCTTCACTAGCAACACTATTCTGCGCATGTGTGGGATTTTTTTTCGGCTGATTGTCTTTCCCACATTTTGGGAGGTCAGGGATCATCACACATGCTCAGAAGGTACAGGTTGGAGGAGAAAGAGAGAGAAGAGATAGAGGGAGAGGTGGAAGCCAAAGAATCAAATCGGAAGCCAGTGCAAGTAGAGAATTAAATAAAGGGCTTATAGATCATTTAATTCATATTGATCACATTAATTTAAATTTAATATTATAACATAATATAATATTAAAAATGCCAATGGAACTAGAAGGAGAGAGGAAAAGGGCGAAGTCTTCCAGCAACGAGGCCAATGAGGCCCTGTTAAACGAGGTCCATTCCCAGTGGGGCGAATTTACTTGGGGTGTGCACGGGAAACCCCCACCCCGTCGTTACCGGAAAATCTGGGTTCCTCAGCACCCCGTGAGGCGAGGGGATCTGACCAGTACCAAAAATGCTGAAATAGTTTGGTTGCGGCAGCAAGAGTAAGTTGCATTTTATATTTTACTGATGCAAATTTTTATCATAACGATGAATCTCCGGTATTGAATTTAAGTTTGTCATTCATAAATGTATTACGTAAATCATGTTAAGATCCGGACAGTGCTTTGAAACAGCAGCATGTAACATTTTAAACTGTTGTGACCATGATTCTACCTGGTCAATCACCTTATGCTATGCTATGCTCTTTTTTCATTTGCAGAAGAAGATATCTATCAACCGGCTGAGCAAAGGTAGATGGGGGGCGGTTCTGCTCAGCTTCAGTCCCTAACAGAAATTGAGGAGCGTGCAACCACGCTGGTTGGCCATGAGCACCGTTTGGCCACCACCCGCGATCTGGCGGAGCCCAGCCCTGTGTCTTGTGAGTAATGTGTAATGTCCTGTAATTATAATGCAATATGCAATATACTTGTAATGTACTTATGATATACGAATGATATACTAATGATGTCATGTCATGACATGCATGTATGCAGCCCTTGTGCATAAGAAGCAGGAGATGCAGCCGCTACAGCTTTCTGGGGTAGTGAAAACTTTGATATTTAACGTATCTTGTTAATGTTTACCATTATGTTCTAATAAGCTCTGTAAAATGGTCTTATATGTTTTGAAGGTCAATCTGAGATGCTCGTGTAGGTACAAACGACACCAGCACCAGCACCTGTAACGTCATCCTCTACGGAGGAAGAGGAGGAGGAGCAGGAGGAAGAGGAGCTCTTTCCTCACCTCGAGGAGGAAGAGGAGGAGGAGGACGAGCTCAAGCTCCAGCAGGAGTCGTCAATTGCGCATGGGGGAAATAAACCTGTGGTCATCTCTACTGAGACGGAGGATGCACCGGGACCAAGTGGTATTCAGCCAGCAATGCCAAGGCGCAATCTATTGCGCATGGCGACCCCACGGAGGCCGGGTCAGTGAGGCCGGTAAATGCCTCCCCAGGATGATCAGTTAGTGGGCTTGATGTCCCTGTGTTCGGAGACGGTCACGAGCTGATCCAGGGGTTCACTCGATTCATGCAAGACTTCTCCAAGGTGTCTGCAGTGCAAGTCGAGCTACTGGAGGTAGCACGGCAGACTCTCAAGGTAGCACGGCAGACTCTTGAAGGGGTGCGTGAACAGACCGCCGCAACAAATGCCCTAAGGTATGCGCTGCTGGTGGAACACGGTGCTGCACCCCAAGGTGTCGTGTTGGTCACAAGTCGAACCCCGAGCACTCAGGCGAGTACGGAGGATACAGTTCCTCTTGACTCGGAAGCCGAGCAGCCTGCTTCGTCTCCCACACCAACACCTCCACCACGGCAGGACGTCTTTCCGTCGCCCGCTGCACAGTAGCTTCGTCTCAGATTTCGGGAACCAAGACAGGCGGGTGATGCTACTACATGGGTGGGTAAACGACCTGGAGGGAAACGTGGTCGCAGGTGGGGGGTGGGGGGGCATGTTTAAAATTCATATATAGTTGTGGTGGGGGGGGGGGGGGCGGGGTGAGAAGTGTTGGTGGGTGGGGGTTGTTGAATAAAAATCATTCTGTCAAAATTAAAACATTTATTTGAATCTAACGATTGTTGTGCATTGTCTTACAATAACAAAAATATAACTTTAGCTTATTTAAGCATTAATGAAAATGTTGTACAACAATGAACTGGCAAGACCAGTGCAGGTGAGGCTATAACGAAACTCAACGTAACTCTAGGCAAATACAACTTTTGTTTAACCATAACTGTAAATGTAAATTTCACTATCCCCAATGCAAGTTCAGGTAAAGCGTTCATTTATGAGCTGCTGACGCAACAGCTTTGCAGCCGCGTAACTCCCACGGGGTAATGGTCTTCCAGGTCTTCTGGGGGGAGGGGGCCATGGGACCATGGCTACACAGCCAGGCTGATTGTCCTGCCAGAGGTCCTCACCAGCCTCCTCCTCCTCCTCTTTCTCCTCGCTGGCTGGCTCTTCCGTCGCCCCTCCTTCTGGAGGTGGACCTGCAGCCCCATCTGGCATTAGTTGTCCTCTCCTTATAGCTAGGTTATGCAGCATGCAACACACCACAATAAACTCAGCAACCTGGTCAGGGTGGTACTGTGGACTGCCATCAGAATGATCCAGGCATCTGAAGCGCTGCTTTAGGACTCCAATTGTCTTTTCGACGATGTTGCGTGTCGCTATGTGGCTTTCATTGTAATGTTTCTCTGCTTCAGTGACGGGATTACGCAGTGGGGTCATCAGCCAACTGGCAAGGCCATATCCCTTATCTCCCAGCATCCAACCGTGACCTTCTGGCTGATTGACAAACAGGTCAGGGATAGCACTCTCACGTAGGATGTGCGCATCACGGATGTTGCCAGCAAATGTAGCATTTACTGTCATGATTACTTGCTTGTGGTCGACAACAAGCTGCACATTCAGGGAGTGGAATCCCTTTCTGTTACGAAACATCTCCGCATTCTTTAAGGGGGCTTTCAGGGCAATGTGCGTGCAGTCTATTGCTCCCTGCACCTTGCGGAAGTCTGCTATTCTCGAGAAACCCAAAGCCCTCTGGGTCTGTGCCTCCCTGGTCATAGGGAAGCTTATAAAGTCCATCCTGTGAGTGTAAAGGGCTTCAGTTACCTGCCGAATGCAGCAGTGTGTGGCGTGCTGAGGGATATGGCAGATTCGCCAGCTGAAGCCTGAAAACATCCCGATGCGTAGAAGGCTAGGGCTGCATAAACCTTCACCTCAATGGACAGTGCGGTTCTGATGGTGTTGGAAGGCTGCTGATCACCCTTGACAAGCTGGAAAATCTCATCGATGATCTCCTTCCGGAAGCGCAGCTTCCGAAGGCGCCTCTTCTGTCTCTGACTGCGCATTACTCTGCCACCTCTTCCAGGGACGTCGAGGCCTATAAAGGCCAGCGGGAGTTTGTGGTCGGAGAGCTAGTCGGAGGAGCAGCGAGTTCCGGGGACGTCGAGGCCTATAAAGGCCAGAGGGAGTTCATGGTCGGAGAGCTAGTCGGAGGAGGAGCGAGTTCCGGGGACGTCGAGGCCTACCAGTGCAGCTACAGGGAGAAGGCAAAAAGAAATAGAAAGAAATCAAAAGGTGACGTCACAGCCAAGGGGGTAAGTGATTGGCTGGTGATTGTTAAGTAGCTTTTCTTTTTCTTTCTTTATCAGAAAGTAGTCTGTCAGGATCCGCAGGCGGATGCACTTGTTGTTGTCCAATTAAGTTAATCCAAGGGTTAAGTCATGGCAGGAGAGTTTGGACACATGATATGCTCCTCCTGTACTATGTGGGAACTCAGGGACGCTTCCGGTGTTCCTGACGACTATGTGTGCGGGAAGTGCATCCGCCTGCAGATCCTGACAGACAGCCTTGCGGAACTGCAGCTGTGGGTGGATGAACTCTGGAGCATCCACGATGCTGAGAATGACGTGAATAGCATGTTTAGCGAGTTGGTCACATCGCAGGTAAAGTGTACACAGCCAGATAGGGAATGGGTGACCAAAAGGAAGAGCAGCACAAGGAAGGTAGTGCAGGGTTCCCCTGCGGTCATCCCCCTGCAAAACAGATACATTAATTTGAGTACTGTTGGGGGGGATGACTCATCAGGAGAAGGCAGCAGCAGCCAAGTTCATGGCACCGTGGGTAGCTCTGCTGCACAGAAGGGCAGGAAAAAGAGTGGGAGAGTGATAGTGATAGGGGATTAAATTATAAAGGGAATAGACAGGCATTTCTGCAGCCGCAATCGAGACTCCAGGATGGTATGTTGCCTCCCTGGTGCAAGGGTCAAGGATGTCTCGGAGTGGGTGCAGGACATTCTGAAAAGGTAGGGTGAACAGCCAGTTGTCGTGGTGCATATAGGTCCCAACGATGTTGGTAAAAAACGGGATGAGGTTCTGCGAGACGAATTTAGGGAGCTAGGAGCTAAATTAAAAAGTAGGACCTCAAAAGTAGTAATCTCAGGATTGCTACCAGTGCCACGTGCTAGTCAGAGTAGGAATCGCAGGATAGCACAAATGAATACGTGGCTTGAGCAGTGGTGCAGAAGGGAGGGATTCAAATTCCTGGGGCATTGGAACCGGTTCTGGGGGAGGTGGGACCAGTACAAACCGGAAGGTCTGCACCCGGGCAGGACCGAAACCAATGTCCTCGGGGGAGTGTTTGCTAGTGCTGTTGGGGAGGAGTTAAACTAATATGGCAGGGGGATGGGAACCTATGCAGGGAGACAGAGGGAAATAAAAGGGAGACAGAGGCAAAAGATTGAAAGGAGAAAAGTAAAAGTGGAGGGCAGAGAAACCCAAAGCAAAAAACAAAAAGGGCCACATTACAGCAAAACTCTAAAGGGGCAAAGTGTGTTAAAAAGACAAGCCTGAAGGCTCTGTGCCTCAATGCGAGGAGTATTCGGAATAAGGTGGACGAATTAACTGCACAGATAGCAGTTAACGGATATGATGTAATTGGCATCACGGAGACATGGCTCCAGGGTGACCAAGGCTGGGAACTCAACATCCAGGGGTATTCAACATTTAGGAAGGATAGACAGAAAGGAAAAGGAGGCGGGGTGGCATTGCTGGTTAAAGAGGAAATTAATGCAATAGTAAGGAAGGACATTGGCTTGGATGATGTGGAATCGGTATGGGTGGAACTACGGAATACCAAAGGGCAGAAACCGCTGGTGGGAGTTGTGTACGGGCCACCAAACAGTCGTAGTGAGATTGGGGACAGCATCAAACAAGAAATAAGAGATGTGTGCAATAAAGGTACAGCAGTTATCATGGGCGACTTTAATTTACATACAGATTGAGCTAACCAAACTGGAGTGTATTAGGGATGGTTTTCTTGACCAATATGCCGAGGAATCAACTAGAGAGCTGGCCATCCTAGACTGGGTGATGTGTAATGAGAGGGAATTATTAGCAATCTTGTTGTGCAAGGCCCCTTGGGGACGAGTGACCATAATATGGTAGAACTCTTTATTAAGATGCAGAGTGACACAGTTAATTCAGAAACTAGGGTCCTGAATTTAAGGAAAGCTAACTTCGACGGTATGAGGTGTGAATTGGCTAGAATAGACAGGCAAATGATACTTAAAGGGTTGACGGTGGATAGGCAATGGCAAATATTTAAAGATTACCTGGATGAACTTCAACAATTGTACATCCCTGGCTGGAGTAAAAATAAAACAGGGAAGGTGGCTCAACCGTGGCTAACAAGGGAAATTAAGGATAGTGTTAGATCCAAGGAAGAGGCATATAAATTGGCCAGAAAAAGCAGCAATCCTGAGGACTGGGAGAAATTTAGAATTCAGCAGAGGAGGACAAAGGGTTTAATTAGGAGGGGGACAATAGAGTACGAGAGGAAGCTTGCCAGGAACATGAAAACTGACTGCAAAAACTTTTATAGATATGTGAAGAGAAAAAGATTAGTGAAGACAAACGTAGGTCCCTTGCCGTCGGACTCAGCTGAATTTATAATGGGGAACAAAGAAATGGCAGACCAATTGAACAAATACTTTGGTTCTGTCTTCATGAAGGAAGACACAAATAACCTTCCGGATGTACTAGGGGACCGAGGGTCTAGTGAGAATGAGGAACTGAAGTATATCCTTACTGGGCGGGAAATTGTGTTGGGGAAATTGATGGGATTGAAGGCCGATAAATCCCTGGGGCCTGATTGTCTGCATCCCAGAGTACTTAAGAAAGTGGCCCTAGAAATAGTGGATGCATTGGTGATCATTTTCCAACAGTCTATCGACTGGATCAGTTCCTATGGACTGGAGGGTAGCTAATGTAACACCGCTTTTTAAAAAAGGAGGGAGAAAGAAAATGGGTAATTGTAGACCGGTTAGCCTGACATCAGTCGTGGGGAAAATGTTGGAATCAATTATTAAGGATGAAATAGCAGCGCATTTGCAAAGCAGTGACAGGATCGGTCCAAGTCAGCATGGATTTATGAAAGGGAAATCATGCTTGACAAATCTTCTCAAATTTTTTGAGGATGTAACTAATAGAGTGGACAAGGGAGAACCAGTGGATGTGGTGTATTTGGACTTTCAAAAGGCCTTTGACAAAGTCCCACATAAGATTTGGTGTGCAAAATCAAAGCAAATGGTATTGGGGGTAATGTACTGGCGTTGATAGAGAATTGGTTGGCAGACAGGAAGCAGAGAGTCGGGATAAACGGGTCCTTTTTGGAATGGGAGGCAGTGACTAGTGGAGTGCCGCAGGGCTCAGTGCTGGGACCCCAGCTCTTTACAATATACATTAATGATTTGGATGAAGGAATTGAGTGTAATATCTCCAAGTTTGCAGATGACACTAAACTGGGTGGTGGTGTGAGCTGTGAGGGGGACGCTAAGAGTGGGCAAATGCATGGCAGATGCAGTACAATGTGGATAAATGTGAGGTTATCCACTGTGGTGGCAAAAACACGAAGGCAGAATATTATCTGAATGACGGCAGATTAGGAAAAGGGGAGGTGCAACGAGACCTGAGTGTCATGGTTCATCAGTCATTGAAAGTTGGCATGCAGGTACAGCAGGCGGTGAAGAAGGCAAATGGCATGTTGGCCTTCATAGCTAGGGGATTTGAGTATAGGAGCATGGAGGTCTCACTGCAGTTGTACAGAGCCTTGGTGAGGCCTCACCTGGAATATTGTGTTCAGTTTTGGTCTCCTATTCTGAGGAAGGACATTCTTGCTATTGAGGGAGTGCAGCAAAGGTTCACCAGACTGATTCCAGGGATGGCTGGACTGACATATGAGTAATATCAATAATTACTTAATTAAACTACTCTCTCTCTCTACTACTCTCTCTCTACTCTACTCCTACTCTCTCTACTCTCTACTCTCTCTGCACTATCCCCAGTCTAATACTGTATACCAGTCAGTCTAATAGGCCCCAACAATATCAATAATTGTTTTCACTTAATATAAATGCACTTTTCACGTAAAAATGGCTATCCACTAAGCTACTATCAATAAATTTATATATCATTTAATATTCTGAGTTGATCTATCTGTAAATAACTCGATAAATAACTCACAACTATCTGGCTCGTTTTTTTCAGTTGCCTCCACCCTTCCTCCGATCTTAAAAATGGCGTCCGTAGTGTCCATTTCCTTCTGTAAAGCCTGGGAAAAGCAACTATTTCTCAGCGATGTTTTCAACCTTCCGTCAGCCTGGCGAAGTGCCGGCGATGTGCCGAAGGTTGGGATGGGCCTTGTGTCGGCGATCAGCTCGGTGACTGGTTCGGCAAAGTGAGCCGAAACTTGGGGGCTTATATTTCGCCGATGTTTTGGGCCAAGTTTCCACCTTTTACTCAAAATGGGCGATAGATGGGCCTTAGATGGGCGATGTGAAGTGGAAAGTCTAGCCCAGAGTGTTTGAAGACCAGGACCTCAAATCTGGCACCAAGCTTATGGTCTACAGGGCAGTCATGATACCCACCCTTCTATATGGCTCAGAGTCATGGACCATATACAGTAGACACCTCAAAGCACTGGAGAAGTATCACCAGCACTGCCTCCGCAAGATCCTGCAAATCCACTGGGAGTGTAAAGTCCTTACTCAATGGCACAAAAACCCACACGAGGCACATTCTATGGACAAGGTCACTCTATGAACTGAACCTTTATTCACAGGACCAAGAAGTGATGACCCTGCGTGGAACCTCCCTTTATATACCTGGATGACTATGTAAGGAGTGTCTCCCACAAGTTCACCCCCTGTGGTCAAGGTGTGCATTGCTTAAGTATATACAGTATTGCAGTGGTGTTACATAGATGTTACATACATGACATTACCTCCCCCCAAAAGTCTTATTGGGATCATAGGTTAAGTCTTTCAGGTGGTCTACGCTCCCTCGTGTAGCGCCGCAGTTGGAGCTCTGGTTGTTGAGCCTTGGCGTGAGGGTCTGTCACCTGTGGTGATTCCGGCCTGTCCGGGCTGACTGCAGGGACTGTGCATGCTGCTGCTTGTTCTTGTTGCTCGTTCACTGGCGGTAGTGTGAGCACCATCTCATGATCTTCCTTGGGTTCCTCAGTGTCCATGCTGAATCTTTTTTTTACTTGGTCCAGATGCTTACGGCATATCTGCCCATTGTTAAGTTTAACCACGATGACCCCGTTTCCCTCTTTGTCTATTACAGTACTCTCAAGCCATTTGGGCCCCACGGCGTGATTGAGGACAAATACGAGGTCATTTATTTCTATACATCTTTCCCTTGAATTTCGGTCATGGTACTCGTTTTGGGACTGGCGATTGCCCTCAACTGTGTCGGTCAGGATTGGGTGAATGAGGGACAACCGAGTTTTGAGTGTTCGTTTCATAAGTAGTTCAGTGGGCGGGACCCCCGTGAGCGAGTGCGGTCGGAACCTATAGGCCAGCAGGAGGCGTGATAGGCGGCATTGAAGGGAGGGTCCTTGGATCCTGAGCATGCCTTGTTTAATGATTTGGACCGCACGTTCCGCCTGGCCATTGGAGGCTGGCTTGAATGGTGCTGTCCTGACATGGTTGATGCCATTGCCCGACATGAACTCCCGGAATTCGTAGCTCGTGAAACATGGGCCATTATCGCTAACAAGAATGTCCGGCAAGCCGTGGGTTGCAAAGACCGCACGTCGACTCTCCACAGTGGTGGATGTCGTGCACGAATTTAAAATGATGCACTCGTTCTATTTCGAGTACGCATCTATCACAATGAGAAACATTTTTCCCATGAACGGGCCCGCATAGTCTACATGAATACGTGTCCATGGCCCGGTAGGCCAGGGCCACGGGCTGAGCGGGGCCTCCCTGGGGGCATTACCCAGCTGGGCACACATCGTGCACCTGCGAACACAGTGTTCCAGGTCTGAATCAATTCCCGGCCACCAAACATGTGACCGGGCAATGGCCTTCATCAGCACGATGCCTGGATGCTCGCTGTGGAGTTCCCTGATGAATGCCTCCCTGCCCCTCTGGGGCATGACTACCCGACTGCCCCATAGTAGGCAGTCAGCTTGGATGGAGAGCTCATCCATCCGCCTGTGAAACGGTCTGACCTCCTCAGCGCATGCTCTTTGTGCGGGCACCCAATCCCCAGTCAGGACACATTTCTTAATCAGAGATAGGAGGGGATCTCTGTTTGTCCAGATTTTGATCTGGCGGGCTGTGATGGGGGAACCTGCGCTGTCAAAGGCGTCAACGGCCATGACCATCTCGGCGCTTTGTTCCGCTGCCCCCTCGGTGGTGGCTAGTGGAAGCCTGCTGAGCGCGACAGAGCAATTTTCGGTGCCAGGCCGGTGCTGGATGGAGTAGTCATAAGCAGCCAGCGTGAGAGCCCATCGCTGTATGTGGGCTGACGCGTTGGCATTGACAGCCTTGCTGTCTGACAACAGGGATGTTAACGGCTTGTGGTCCGTTTCTAATTCGAACCTCCTGCCAAAAAGGTTCTGATGCATTTTTTTTAAACCATAGACACATGCGAGTGCCTCCTTCTCAACCATCCCATATCCCCGTTCTGCTTGAGAAAGCGACGTGGAAGCATAAGCCACAGGTTGTAGCTGGCCCTCAGCATTACTCTGCTGCAACACGCACCCAACCCCATAGGACGATGCATCACATGTCAGAACCAATTTCTTACAGGGGTCGTACAGGGTCAATAACTTATTTGAACAAAGTAGGTTCCACGCCCGATTGAAAGCCCGTCCTTGACAGTCCCCCCAAAACCAATCACAACCCTTATGCAGGAGCACGTGAAGCGGCTCCAACAACGTGCTTAAGTTCGGCATAGTTCAAGAGTCCCAGAAATGAACGCAACTCCGATGTGTTGCCGTGCCTGGGCGCTCGTTGAATCGCCTTTGTTTTGGATTCGGTGGGCTGAATCCCATCTGCAGCAACCCTCCTGTCCAGGAACTCAACCTCAGGAGCCAAAAACACACATTTATACTTCTTGAGTCGTAGGCCTATACGGTCCAGTCGGCATAGCACCTCCTCCAGGTTGTGGAGATGTTCCTCGGTGTCTCAACCTGTGATGAGGATGTCGTCCTGGAATATGATCATTCCAGGAATGGATTTAAGCAGGCTTTCCATGTTGCGTTGAAAAATCGCGGCCGCTGAGCGAATGCCAAACCGGCACCTGTTATACGTAAACAGTCCCTTGTGCGTGGTGATGGTGGTCAGCAGTTTAGATTCGTCGGCCATTTCCTGGGTTGTATAGGCTGAAGTGAGGTCCAACTTGGTGAACAGGTTGCCGCCTGCCAGCATGGCGAAGAGGTCCTCCACTCTTGGGAGCGGGTACTGGTCTTGTAAGGACACCCGATTGATGGTGGCCTTGTAGTCGCCACAGATCCTGACAGAGCCATCCGCTTTTATAACGGGAATGATGGGGCTCGCCCGGTCACTGAAATCAACATGCAAGATGATGCCCTCTCTCAACAGTCGGTCCAATTCGCTCTCGATCTTTTCCCGCATCACATATGGCACTGCTCTGGCTTTGTGGTGCACTGGCCTGGCGTCCGGGGTGATGTGTATTACTACTTTGGTGCCTTTGAAAGTCCCGACGCCAGGTTGGAATAGTGACTCGAATTGTTGTAGGACTTGTGAGCGCGAACTTCACTCTACAGATGACATTGCGTGCACATCCCCCCATTTCCAGTTCATCTCAGCTAACCAGCTCCTCCCCAACAGTGCGGGACCATTGCCCGGGACAATCCAGAGCTGCAGCCGGTTCACTGATCCATTGTGTGTAACCGCAACATTGCACTGCCTAGTACTGGAATTATTTCTTTGGTATAGGTCCGTAGTTGTGTCTCAATGCGCTCTAGTTTGGGTCTACTGGCTTTGAGCGGCCATAGCTTTTCGAATTGTTGAACGCTCATGAGTGACTGGCTGGCGCCCGTGTCCAGCTCCATGCATACAGGGATGCCCTTTAATAAAACCTTCATCATCATTGGTGGCGTTTTGGTATATGAGTTGTGAATGTTTGCCACATGAACCTGCTGAACTTCAGTGTCCATTGATTTGCCCCAAGAGTCAACCTGCCTCACAGACCCCTCTTCTGGTCCATCCGCCTCGTAAATTAACCTGGTTACAGGCTTCCTGCACATTCGAACTAAATGGCCACTGAGATTGCAATTTCTGCAGACAAATCGTTGAAACCTGCAAGTCCTGGCAGAGTGTTTGCCCCCACGCCTCCAGCATAAGCTGAGATTCCCATTGTTGTGAACAAAGGAGCTATGACCTGGAATTCCTCACTGATTGTCCCTTTGACTGCCCTTGAGTACCCTGTTAGTGGGTGTCAATGGCCCCATCCCGGACCGCATTGTCCACTGTGATGGCGTAAATGTCCGTTCAGCCTGCCTTTGTCTCTGTTGAAAACCTACTCTGGGGTCTATTGCTGCCTGGGGTGCGTCGAACTGCCCTTGCCTGCCTGCGGGGCTCTGAGTCGCATTTATGATATTGACTCCCTGATCCCCCGCCGCGTTGGAGGCAGAATTGCACGCGTATATTATTTTGGTTTCCTCCTCCCCCGCCATAAATGTCTGAGCCAGCAACGCCGCCGCTTCCAAAGTCAAGTCCTTGGTCTCAATTAATTTTTGGAAAATCCCCGCATGACCGATGCCCTCAATAAAGAAATCCCTTAACATCTCCCCCCTGCAGGCGTCTCTGAACTTACAGAGGCTGGCCAAATGCCGGAGGACCACAACGAAGTCCGGTATGCTCTGTCCTTCACGACATCGGTGGGTATAGAATCTGTGTCGGGCCATGAGTATGCTGCTCGCTGGTTTGAGGTGCTCACCAATTAGTTTGCTGAGCTCTTCAAAGATTTGTCCGCCGGCTTTTCAGGTGCTAATAGGTCCTTCATGAGCGTGTAAGTCTTAGGTCCGCAGCTGGTCAGCAGATGGGCCCTTCGCATGTTAGCCGCTGCATCTCCCAGCCAAGGGTGTATAAATGTTGAGCATTTGTCCTGCCCACAGGCATAACACTGCACTTATCTAAGTTATACGTCATTTTCCAGTATTGAGCCCAATCTCCCAGCACATTAAAATCTGCCTGAATCAGACGAGCCTCTTCTACAATTCTAGCACTCACACAGATCTTGGTATCATCTGCATATTTGAAAATAGTGCTGCCAACCCCCGAATCTAGATCATTAATAAAAATAGTAAAAAGCAATGGTCCCAACACTGATCCCTGCGGGACACCACAGGTGACTGGACTCCAAACAGATCCAAATCCATCTATAACTGCTCTTTGCCTGCAATCTGCCAGCCAGTTCTGAATCCAGCTCAATATATTTCCACTAATACCAGAGGCTCCGATCTTATAGAAAAGCCTCTTATGCGGTACCTTGTCAAAAGCTTTTTGGAAATCTAAGTAGACAATGTCTACTGGGCTTCCCTCATCCACCAACTTTGTAACTTTTTCAAAAAATACAATTAGATTTGTGAGACATGACCTCTTTTTTAGGAAGCCGTGTTGAATGTCCCTAATATGTCACTCCCTATCCAAGTATTCATATTTAAATGATGGACCTATAGTTACCTGGGTCTGCCTCGTCACCTTTTTTTTAAAATGGGGACTACATTAGCCTCCTTCCAAACTGTAGGAACCATTCCAGAAATCATCATCATCATCATCATAGGCAGTCCCTCGAAGCGAGGATGACTTGCTTCCACGCTAAAAAGGGATGAGTTCACAGGTGTTTCAATGTTCCAGATCCCAAACTAATATTCCAGATCCCGAATTACATCTTGAAGGGTGGAAGATGCCTGTGCATGGGCAGTGAACTATTAAAAATACAGGCCAGGGTCTCGCAAAGCACATGTCCCATCTCCCGGAGGACCCTCGGGTGAATATCATCAGGCCCTGCTGCTCTATCTATTTTTAAGTTCTTAATTCTTTCTAAAACAATATGCTTATGTTAATGTTACTGCTAAAACTAGTATTATTGATCGTGTATTTGTACTCCAAAATCCCTTTGCTCTTCTACCCTATTTAGAATCTTATTTTCCAAGTAATAAATTACCTCAAAAAATGTAATACCTCACTGTGCTAAAATGAATTTGCCAATTATATGCCCATTCTGCAAGTTTATTAATACCTTATTGTAATGTGTTGCAGTTCTCCTCAGTTGTGAGTATCAGTAATCTGGTGTCATCTGCAAATTTAGAAATTATGTTTTTGATTCCAAAGTCTAAATTGTTAATATAAATTGTGAACAACATTGGTCCAGCATTGATACTTGTGGGACCCCACTTTCCACCTTCTGCCACTCTGAATAGCTACCCTTTACCCCAACCCTCTGATTTCTGTCTTGATGCCAGCCAGCTATCCAACATAGAACATAACCGCAACAGTCCTGTTAAAAGTGTCCACAATATAATTAGACAGCTAGGGCTCCCATTCCTGTCAGTGACCCTTGCTGGAAGTGAAACTGTGTGGACAGGATCAGCATTGGCTATCCGTTCTGACAAAGGGTTATCGACCTGAAAGGTTAACTCTGTTTCTCTCTCCTCAGATGCTGCCTGACCTGCTGAGTATTTCCAGCATTTTTTGTTTTTATTTCAGCATTGGTTATGATACCTTTGTGATTGAATAGCTTGCTAATTCTCATTGACTGAGGCTCCCAGTTCAGAGTTGTTACATTTATGTACAACCCAAGTCCAAGCCAGAGCCCATGGAGATAGGGAGAGTGATGGGACCTGTTAAAAATGGCATCTATTTTTGAAGTGCATTGGAGATTCTGGCTGTAGTTACAGGGTGAATATCAGCAGGTTATAGGATTACTATGAGTTACAGGTAAGATATCGTGGCATTACACCTATTACTACCAGTTACATAGAGACTGTCAGTGTGTTGTATTGCTGTTGGTTATGAGGGCAATATGATTGTTAACAGTATTACTATTTTCAAATTTTTCAATATGTAACATTTTTGTCTTATAATACTCCTGTGAAGTGTCTTGGGGCATATTACTATGTTAAAGGTACTATATAAATACAAGTTGTTGTTTTAGTTATTGGTGAAATTTCAGTAAGTCACTATTAGTTACTGGTGGAATCAAAGTGTCTCCCCTTGCGAATCCCTCCCAACCTTTGGTTTCCCGTCTTCCCCAACCTTAGTTTCCCTTCTTCCCCAACCTTAGTTTCCCTTCCTTGCCTGCTGGTGGCTTCTTGGTTCTCAGAACTTCTCCCAGAACAGTTGCTGATGTGAAACCATGCACACAGATACTCAGCTGCAGGGATCCAATGCTTGGATGGTAAATACAATTAACATTTGCAGACATCACATGATCCGATGTCACTTGATCAGACATCATGTGATTAAATCTCCAGGAATGTCTCCAGCCAGAGTTGGCAACTCTATGAGTCACTGATGTTCTACTTCTCTAATTTGCCTTCACATCCAGTCCAGACTGATGAGATGAAAGTCTAGGCTGTCTGCTGACTGTAAGAGTCCTATAGGAAATGTTTTTTGGCAGTCTCAATCCAATTTCTAGTGCGCCTGTGCTGACAGTGCAAAGCGACCTCTAATTTGGTAATCTTACTCAGAGAGGCTAGAAGATGGAAATGGTAGAAATGTCACATTGATGCAGGAAGGTGTCATGTTTGTAACTACAATGTAACACCACTGTATTACTGTATACACTCAACACAGATGCACACCTTGACCACAGGGGGTGAACTTGTGGGAGACACTCCTTACCTGATCACTCAGGTATAAAAAGGGAGGTCCCACGCAGGGTCTTCACTTCTGGACAGCTGTAATAAAGAGTTATGGTCACTGAATGGCCTTGTCCCTGGAATGTGCCTCGTGTGGTTTTATGTGTAGAGTAAGGATTTTACATTGGCGACGAGAAACAGGAATTCACAACCCACGAAAATGGCCACCGGTAGCACGGATGAATGGTACTGTGTTGGGGAAGACTGGGACGATTTTGTTGAGAGGCTTCAGCAGAGCTTTGTCACGAAAGACTGGCTGGGGGATGCAGCGGCCGACAAGCACGGGCTCATCTCCTGACCAGCTGCGGGCCAAAGACTTATGCGCTCATGAAGGACTCACTGGCACTATCAGACAAAACCTTTGAAGAGCTTAGCAAGTTGATTGGGTAGCACCTCAAGCCGGCGAGCAGCATACACATGGCTCGACACAGATTCTACACCCATCGACGTCGTGAAGGACCGAGCATACCGGACTTTGTAGCGGACCTCAGGCGCTTGGCCAGCCTCTGTAAGTTCACAGACGCCTGCAGGGGGGAGATGCTAAGGGACTTCTTTATCGAGGGTATCGGTCATGCGGGGATTTTTCGCAAGTTAATTGAGACAAAGGACTTGACCTTGAAGCGGCAGCGTTGTTGGCTCAGGCTTTCATGGCGGGGGAGGAAGAGACGAAAATGATTTACATGCACAATTCTGCCTCCAAAGTGGCAATGGATCAGGGAGTCAATGTCCTCAATGCTACTCAGAGCCCCGCGGGCAGGCAGGGGCAGTCCGACATTCATCAGGCAATAATAGACCCCAGAGTAGGACCTCAACAGAGACAATGGCAGGCTGAACAGACGTTCACGCCATCACAGTGGACAATGCGGCCCGGGATGGGGCCATTGACAGCCACTAATAGGGTACTTAAGAGCAGTCAGAGGGACAGTCAGCGCGGAATTCCTGGCCACAGCCCTTTTGTCCCCAACAATGGAAACTTTAACTCGTGCTGGAGGTGTGGGGGAAAACACTCAGCCAGATCTTGCAGATTTCAACAGTTTGTCTGCAGAAACTGCAACCTCAGTGGCCATTTAGCTCGTATGTGCAGAAAGCCTGCAACCAGACTGATATATGAGGCAGATGGACCAGAAGAGGGTTCTGTGAGGCAGGATGACTTTTGGGGCAAATCGATGGACGCCGAGGTTCAGCGGGTCCATGCGGCGAATATTCAAGTTCATACACCAAAACGCCGCCAATGATGATGAGGGTTTTCTTGAACGGTATCCCAGTACACATGGAGCTGGACACGGGGGCCAGCCAGTCACTCATGGTCGTTCAACAATTCGAGAAGCTATGGCCACTCAAAGCCAGTAGACCCAAATTAGAACGTATCGAGACACAATTAAGGACTTACACCAAAGAAATCATTCCGGTGTCGTGCACAATGGCTTAGTGAACCGGCTGCCGCTCTGGATTATCCTGGGCAATGGTCCCGCTGTTGGGGAGGAGCTGGTTAGCCGAGATGAACTGGAAATGGGGGGATGTTCACGCAATGTCCTCGGTGGAGCCAAGTTCGTGCTCACAAGTCCTACAACAATTCGAGTCACTTTTCCAACCGGGCGTCGGGACTTTCAAAGGCACTAAAGTAGTGATACACATCACCCCGGACGCCAGGCCAGTGCACCACAAAGCCAGAGCGGTGCCGTATGTGAAGCGGGAAAAGATCGAGAGCGAATTGGACCGACTGTTGAGAGAGGGCATCATCTTGCATGTTGATTTCAGCGACCGGGCGAGCCCCATCATTCCCGTTATAAAAGCGGATGGCTCTGTCAGGATCTGTGGCGACGACAAGGCCACCATCAATCGGGTGTCCTTACAAGACCAGTATCCGCTCCCAAGAGTGGAGGACCTCTTCGCCATGCTGGCAGGCGGCAACCTGTTCACCAAGTTGGACCTCACTTCAGCCTATACAACCCAGGAAATGGCCGACGAATCTAAACTGCTGACCACCATCACCACGCACAAGGGACTGTTTACGTATAACAGGTGCCGGTTTGGCATTCGATCAGCGGCCGCGATTTTTCAACGCAACATGGAAAGCCTGCTTAAATCCATTCCTGGAATGATCATATTCCAGGACGACATCCTCATCACAGGTCGAGACACCGAGGAACATCTCCACAACCTGGAGGAGGTGCTGTGCCGACTGGACCGGCATCAAACAGGAAATTAGGGGTGCATACAATAAAGGTGCAGCAGTTATCATGGGTGACTTTAATATGCATATAGATTGGGCTAACCAAACTGGAAACAATACGGGGGAGGAGGATTTCCTGGAGTGCATAAGGGATGGTTTTCTAGACCAATATGTCGAGGAACCAACTAGGGGGGAGGCCATCTTAGACTGGGTGTTGTGTAATGAGAGAGGATAAATTAGCAATCTCATTGTGCGAGGCCCCTTGGGGAACAGTGACCATAATATGGTGGAATTCTACATTAGGATGGAGAAGGAAACAGTTAATTCAGAGACCATAGTACAGAACTTAACGAAGGGTAACTTTGAAAGTATGAGGCGTGAATTGGCTAGGATAGATTGGCGAATGATACTTAAGGGGTTGACAGTGGATGGGCAATGGCAGATATTTAGAGACCGCATGGATAAACTACAACAATTGTACATCCCTGTCTGGCGTAAAAATAAAAAAGGGAAGGTGGCTCAACTGTGGCTATCAAGGGAAATCAGGGATAGTATTAATGCCAAGGAAGTGGCATACAAATTGCCCAGAAATAGCAGCGAACCCGGGGACTGGGAGAAATTTAGAACTCAGCAGAGGAGGACAAAGGGTTTGATTAGGGCAGGGAAAATAGAGTACGAGAGGAAGCTTGCAGGGAACATTAAGATGAACTGCAAAAGCTTCTATAGATATGTAAAGAGAAAAAGGTTAGTAAAGACAAACGTAGGTCCCCTGCAGTCAGAATCAGGGGAAGTCATAACTGGGAACAAAGAAATGGCAGACCAATTGAACAAGCACTTTGGTTCGGTATTCACTAAGGAGGACACAAATAACATTCCGGATATAAAAGGGGTCAGAGGGTCTAGTAAGAAGGAGGAACTGAGGGAAATCCTTATTAGTCAGGAAATTGTGTTGGGGAAATTGATGGGATTGAAGGCCGATAAATCCCCAAGGCCTGATGGACTGCATCCCAGAGTACTTAAGGAGGTGGCCTTGGAAATAGCGGATGCATTGACAGTCATTTTCCAACATTCCATAAACTCTGGATCAGTTCCTATGGAGTGGAGGGTAGCCAATATAACCCCACTTTTTAAAAAAGGAGGGAGAGAGAAAACGGAATTATAGACCGGTCAGCCTGACATCGGTAGTGGGTAAAATGATGGAATCAATTATTAAGGATGCTATAGCAGCGCATTTGAAAAGAGGTGACATGATAGGTCCAAGTCAGCATGGATTTGTGAAAGGGAAATCATGCTTGACAAATCTTCTGGAATTTTTTGAGGATGTTTCCAGTAGAGTGGACAAGGGGGAACCAATTGATGTGGTGTATTTGGACTTTCAGAAGGCTTTTGACAAGGTCCCACACAAGAGATCAATGTGCAAAGTTAAAGCACATGGGATTGGGGGTAGTGTGCTGACGTGGATTGAGAACTGGTTGGCAGACAGGAAGCAAAGAGTAGGAGTAAATGGGTACTTTTCAGAATGGCAGGCAGTGACTAGTGGGGTACCGCAAGGTTCTATGCTGGGGCCCCAGGTGTTTACATTGTACATTATTGATTTGGACGAGAGGATTAAATGTCGTATCTCCAAATTTGCAGATGACACTAAGTTGGGTGGCAGTGTGAGCTGCAAGGAGGATGCTATGAGGCTGCAGAGTGACTTGGATAGGTTTGGTGAGTGGGCAAATGCATGGCAGATGAAGAATAATGTGGATAAATGTGAGGTTATCCACTTTGGTGGTAAAAACAGAGAGACAGACTATTATCTGAATGGTGACAGATTAGGAAAAGGGGAGGTGCAACGAGACCTGGGTGTCATGGTACATCAGTCATTGAAGGTTGGCATGCAGGTGCAGCAGGCGGTTAAGAAAGCTAATGGCATGTTGGCCTTCATAGCGAGGGGATTTGAGTACAGGGGCAGGGAGTGTTACTACAGTTGTACAGGGCCTTGGTGAGGCCACACTTGTAGTATTGTGTACAGTTTTGGTCTCCTAGCTTGAAGAAGGACATTCTTGCTATTGAGGGAGCGCAGCGAATGTTCACCAGACTGATTCCCGGGATGGGGGACTGACATATCAAGAAAGACTGGATCAACTGGGCTTGTATTCACTGGAGTTCAGAAGAATGAGAGGGGATCTCATAGAAACATTTAAAATTCTGATGAGTTTAGACAGATTAGATGCAGGAAGAATGTTCCCAATGTTGGGGAAGTCCAGAACCAGGGGTCACAGTCTCAGGATAAGGGGTAAGCCATTTAGGACCGAGATGAGGAGAAACTTCTTCACCCAGAGACTGGTGAACCTGTGGAATTCTCTACCACAGAAAGTTGTTGAGGCCAATTCACTAAATATATTCAAAAAGGAGTTAGATGTAGTCCTTGCTACTCGGGGGATCAAGGGGTATGGCGAGAAAACAGGAATGGGGTGCTGAAGTTGCATGTTCAGCCATGAACTCATTGAATGGCGGTGCAGGCTAGAAGGGCCAAATGGCCTACTCCTGCACCTATTTTCTATGTTTCTATGGACCGGGTAGGCCTGCGACTCAAGAAGTCTAAATGCATGTTCTTAGCTCCCGAGGTTGAGTTTCTGGGCAGGAGGGTTGCTGCAGATGGGATTCGGCCCACCAAATCCAAAACAGAGGTGAATCGACGAGCACCAAGGCCCTGCAACACATCGGAGCTACGTTCATTCGTGGGACTGTTGAACTATTTCGGGAACTTTCTGCCGAACTTGAGCACGTTGTTGGAGCCACTACATGTGCTCTTGCATACGGGTTGCGATTGGTTTTGGGGAGACTGTCAGGAATGGGCTTTTGATCGGCCGCAAAACCTACTGTGTTCAAACAAGCTGATGACCCTGTACGACCCTTGAAAAAGTTTAGTTCTGACATGTGATGCATCGTCCTATGGGGTTGGGTGTGTGTTGCAGCACGGTAATGCTGAGGGTCAGCTACAACCTGTGGCTTATGCCTCCAGGTCGTGCTCTCAAGCAGAACGGGGCTATGGGATGGTTGAGAAGGAAGCGCTTGCATGTGTCTATGGTGTAAAGAAAATGCATCAGTATCTCTTTGGTAGGAAGTTTGAATTAGAGACGGACCATAAGCCACTCACATCCCTGTTGTCAGACAGCAAGGCTGTCAATGCCAATGCATCAGCTCGCATACAGCGATGGGCTCTCACGCTAGCGGCCTATGACTACTCCATCCAGCACCGGCCCAGTACTGAAAATTGCGCTGACGCGCTCAGCAGTCTTCCACTGGCCACCACTGAGGTGGCAGCTGAGCAAAGCGCTGAGATGGTCATGGCTGTCGATGCCTTTGACTGTGCAGGTTCCCCCAACACAGCCCGCCAGATCAAAATCTGGACAAACAGGGATCCCCTCCTATCCCTGATTAAGAAATGTGTCCTGACTGGGGATTGGGCGCCCACACACGGAGCATACCCTGAGGAGGTCAGACCGTTCCACAGACTGATGGATGAGCTCTCCATCCAAGCTGACTGCCTACTATGGGGCATCTGGGTAGTCATGTCCCAGAAGGGCAGAGAGGCGTTCATCAGGGAACTCCACAGCGAGCACCCAGGCATTGTGATGATGAAGGCCATTGCCCGGTCACACGTTTGGTGGCTCGGAGTTGACTCAGACTTGGAACACTGTGTTCGCAGGTGCACGACATGTGCCCAGCTGGGCAATGCCCCCAGGGAGGCCCCGCTCAGCCCATGGCCCTGGCCCACCAAGCCATGGTCACGCATTCACATTGACCATGCGGGTCCGTTCATGGGGAAGATGTTCCTTATCATTGTAGATGCGTACTCAAAATGGATCGAATGCATCATCCTGAATTCATGCACGTCATCCATCACCATGGAAAGCCTACATGCGATCTTTGCAACCCATGGCTTGCCGGACATCCTGGTTAGTGATAATGGCCCGTGTTTCACGAGCTATGAATTCCGAGAGTTTATGTCGGGCAATGGCATCAACCACGTCAGGACTGCGCCGTGCAAGCCGGCCTCCAATGGCCAGGCAGAACGTGCAGTCCAAAGCGTTAAGCAAGGGATGTTCAGGATTCAAGGACCCTCCCTACAATGCCTGCCTATTGCGCCTCCTGCTGGCCTATAGGTCCCGCCCGCACTCACTCACGGCGGTTCCGCCCGCAGAGCTACTCATGAAACGGACACTCAAAACTTGGTTGTCCCTCATCCACCCAGTCCTGACCAACATAGTTGAGGGCAAGCATAAGGCACAAAACGAATACCATGACCGTAATTCGAGGGGGAGATGTATAGAAATAAATGATCCTGTATTCGTCCTCAATCACGCCATGGGGCCCAAATGGCTCGAGGGTACCGTAATTGACAAAGAAGGGAATAGGGTCATTGTGGTAAAACTCAACAATGGCCAGATATACCGTAAGCATCTGGACCAAGTAAAGAAAGGTTCAGCAATGACACGGAGGAACCTGAAGACGACCATGAAATGGAGCTCACACTACCGCCAGTGAATGTGGAACAAAAGCAATCAGAGGAATGCACAGTTTCTGAGGTCAGCCCGAACAGGCCGGAATCACCACAGGTGACAGACACTCACGTCCGTGTCCAACAAGCAGAGCCCCAACTGCGGCGCTCCACGAGGGAGCACAGACCACTTGAAAGACTAAACCTATGATCCCAATAAGACGTTGGGGGGGGGGGGGGGGGGGAAGGTGATGTCATGTTTGTAACTACAATGTAACACCACTGTATTACTGTACACACTCAACACAGATGCACACCTTGACCACAGAGGGTGAACTTGTGGGAGACACTCCTTACCTGATCAAAGGGAGGTCCCTCGCAAGGTCATCACTTCTGGAGTCCTGTAATAAAGAGTTAAGGTCACTGAGTGGCCTTGTCCCTGGAATGTGCCTCGTGTGGTTTCATGCTGTAGAGTAAGGACTTTACAGAAGGGGTGCTTTTCCTTATACTGGGACTGAAGCTAATGTTTGGTGCGGCTTGATGCTGACACGAATGGAGTTGGAGGTTCCTGCTATATTCAGCCATGTGATCTGAACAGCAGCTGACTGCATTTGTTTGGCTTTCCGTTGGTGACACTGGGCAACCCGGTGTCCTCTAATGTATTACTTGTGAAAAGGATACAAATTTATTGGAAATCAGATCCAGTGAAGAGAAACACCTATTTTCAGCGTTATTAAACAGATCAATTACTTCTCGAGATGCTATATTTCAATTTTAAAATGTTACCATTACCCTCTCTCTGCCTTTAATAATTTTTGTTGTAAATGTTAATGTTTTACCTAAAAGTCTTATTTTGAATGAGAACCAAAAGGGCAACAGAGCAGATTTTCAAAAATATTTTGAGCTGTTCCTTCGATTTCCCTTTTTTATTGATCGTTTCTTCTGACTACTTATTGTGAATTGGATTTTTCATATGCACTTACATTTTTCATTAGAAGTTCATGTTCCCACTTTTGAATAATACCATCCCTATCTGTTCAACCCTGATTAGATAATTCATAACAAGCAACCAATCACGGGCAAGTGTAATTTTCATATAAGGATATGGGATGGCGGAAGGGCAGGTAGACAAAGACATGCACAAGAATCAAATGTCTGTGTTGAAAGGGAATTTAATAAACTATTCCAGAAAATGTGTTCAGATTGTCTGTTTTGACACCAGGGAAGTTATTCTGCAACTGCCAATTAACAGCTCAATCACTCATTGTTAACCGCCCAGGGTCACTTTACCAACGCCAGGTATTTTGCCGGTGTGTTATGTGCATGTTCATGCAGCGTTCCCAACAACAAAAAATGTTCACAATATTAAAGAAGCTTAAAAATATATTACTGAAAAGTGAACATTTCTATTTTTTTTTAAATGGCACATTCTATTTGCTTTCTTGGGCAAATTGCAAATCGAGTATGGCAGTCAGCAGAGCTCCACTCCTACCCCGGGTGACGTGGGAAGTGCATGACTTTAAAAAAAAAAGCAGGGATGGCACTAAACCGATTTCGCACGGCGGCAGGTTTGCGCTGCCTGTGATCGAATTACAGATCCCCCAGCAGGTTGGCAACAACTCACTTCCTGAATCCTCCTGGAGTTGATGTCCGCAGCGATCAGGCAGCATGTCGGAGCCGGACAGCGGGCAGCGATGAATGCAGCCAATAGCACCGACACACGGGAGGAGAGCCTCTTCAGCCCCAGCACCTACAAACTTCTGGCCGGCATCATCGGCACGATCGGTGTGGTGGGCTTCTGTAACAATCTCCTGATGTTGGTGCTGTACTGCAAATTCAAGAGGCTGAGGACCCCCACCAACCTTTTCCTGGTGAATATCAGCATCAGCGACTTGCTGCTGTCGGTCTTTGGAGTTATTTTCACCTTTGTGTCTTGCATAAAAGGACGATGGGTTTGGGACTCTGCAGCTTGTGTGTGGGACGGGTTCAGTAACTCTCTGTTTGGTGAGTACAAAGCCGAACGATGGATTCGCCCGCGGGCAAAGTCCATTGCACAATTCTACCCCGGTGTGTGGGATATTTTCACAAAATGTACGGCTAGCAACACATAAAATAGTGGGACTCTGTGGGGAGAAGATGTCGCCGCGAAGTGTTCACCAACAGATCTGAATTTGGTTTTTTTTAACAAAAACAGGAAATGCTGCAAACACTCGGCAGGACAGGCAGCCCCTGTGGAGAGAGAACCTGGAGTTCACGTTTCAGGGCCATCGGCTTCCATCAGCAACACTGCTGCTGTTGGTTTGGTGAATTATAAAGCTGTGCTGGTGAAGGCTCGTTTCTTCAGGGGCTTGGGATACCACGAGCTCTCCCGGAATGGGATGGAATTGGGATTTATGTTAAATGCTCTGTCATCCGTTCACAATTTCAGTCATTATATTACTGTTGTTGTAATTGGTGTTGTTTCTGTTCCTCTCTCCCGTTCCAAATCAAGACACCATGTTGGAGTTTTTCATGAGTATCATGATTTATTCATTTGCATTTTGGACATGTTCACTGCATGCAGATTAGACAAGAGTAGTTCACTTTTAGTATATTTTGAAGTCTCTTCGTCTTTCATTCTGCAGAAAAGGAATATTGATTCTGCAAAAGTTGAGCAAACAGACTATGTAGTTTTTAACTCTGATTACAAATGTCCCAATAGGAAGTAATAGTGGTCAATTGCTTAAGTTTGCTGCTGGGGCTTGGGGGCGGGGGAAACAGATAATGGGATCTTTGCTACAGTGCTGGTTTGCTACATTTAGAATCCGCATCTTCCAGACCTTCCATGGATACTGCTGTTCCTCATCCTAGTCCATCATCAGGCCTCTGGGGAGAAAAACATTGGAACATTCTGTGGCTTTTAGCATACAATTATAATTTTGACAATCACCTCTGGGATTTATTGTAACATTTCTCCCCAAAGACCAGTCCCAGGATCACCTTGGCACTCGGAATGTCTGTCCAATTTGTTGTAATGTGGCGCTTGTGCATATGTCTCATTGGGTGATTGCATTATTTGGCCCGTATCTCTTGGGAGCCATTCAGCCAGCCATCCTTCTGCTTCAAAGAGCTATGTCATGTTTAATTGACTCCGAATGAAGGAGTCGTTCACCTTCCTTCCCCAGTCCAGGAACTTTTGTTTGGCATGCATTATTTTCTGTTGGGGTATTGCAAACATTTGCAAATTGATAAAATAACAGCTGTTCTTTTAGGTCTATGATTTCTGGTAGTTTCAGAATGGCTGTATGCAGTGATATTGTACATTGTGTGTGTGAGGGGGGGACACAATTTTGGGAAAAAACTTTAGTTAATTCTGCTGCTGTTGATCATTGTTAATTATATAGTTTAGTGCATGGTGAAGCAGGGATTTAGCTACCTCTTAGAGCAATGGTCAGAAAAGCAACTAATTCCTGTGGGTGCCTGAAAATTTTTGACATAAAAAATGAGGGCAGTGGTGACATTCACTGCTACTGGTAGTGCAATATGAATGGTATTTTTGGACTAGATTGCCCACTGTAGTTACAGCTTCCCTGTTAAGTCTGACCTTTTGTAATGGACCTCCCTCCTGCCCGGATTTGTTGCTGTCAACCTGTTGATTGTGGGTTTTATGCCACACACGTCCTCAACTACTGGGCCACCCTTCCATACCTGCACCTGCTGTACCCAGTAATGACTACCAGGTGCATGCCCAGGTGTAGTAGAGCGTACACAGTCTGTGAAAGAGTGGCATTTTTGGGTTGACTAGGCTGTTCTCCTTCCATATATTATGTTGTGCAGACTGCTGCAAGTATGGTTCTGATGGCATGAGCTGCTGCTGTTCTTAGCATTACAACATTACAAGGACACCCTCAAAGCCTCCCTGATAAAGTGCAACATCCCCACTGACACCTAGAAGTCCCTGGCCAAAGACCGCCTTAAGTGGAGGAAGTGCATCCGGGAGGGCGCTAAGCTCCTCGAATCTCTTAGCTGAGAGCATGCAGAAAACAAGCGCAGGCTACGGAAAGAGCATACGGCAAACCAGACTCCTCACTCACCCTTTCCCCCAACCACTATCTGTCCCACCAGTGACAGAGACTGTGGTTCTCGTATTGGACTGTACAGCCACCTAAGAACTCATGTTAAGAGTGGAAGCAAGTCTTCCTCGATTCCAAGGGACTGCCTATGATGACGACATTATTGTCTTAAAAGAACTGTAAACTTTATTTTAATGGTGTCAGAAGCAACGCAAAGACATCAAAAATCAATACAACACTTAAATGTTACTCCTCCATTGATCTCTGGGTTATAGCTATGATTTACAATTGCCTATCTGGCATTAAGACCTGGATAAATTGAAATTTCCTCCAGCCAAATTGAAGTTCCTGGCAGCACCTTATGTGCCTTTGGCCTTAACATTCCTGGCAGTAACTTCAAGTAGAAATTAGTTAACTTCCTTCTCCACTTCAATTCTGATAACAAGACTACTTTCTTCCAAATCTCTAATATTGCCTGCCTCCACACCTGTCTTGTCCCCACCACTGCCAAAACCAGATCCTTGTTTTTATTACCTCTCAGGCTTTACCAATACCTCCTAGCTGGCATCCATCCTGCACAAATTATGACTCGGTCAGAATTCCCTAGCCCTGGCCCTGACCTGCCCAATGTCCTGCACTTCCATCAGCCTTGATCCTGCCAAGTTTGACTGGCTCCTTGTGCCTCTGAAGATCCTCATTTTTTAATTTCGAGCCCCTTCATGCCCTTGCTGTGCTCTACCCCAGCAATTTACTCCATATACCCTCTACTCCTCCAAAGCCAATTTACTCATGGGCCTTGAATTTTCTTCTCTATATGTCAAGGATGCCATTGTTGCACCTGAAAGTCACCACTTAGTAGCAGAGGGAATTGCACACAAGTTTCCTGGGGTAAGTTATTATAAATGTTCTTGGTGCAACTCTGGTGTAACTTGAGTGCAAAAACTTTGTAAATTGTTGACTCCACCCAGGAAGCTGCCATGCAACAACAATGCAACTTCCAACTTCCTCACACCCAGGGCTGATCAACAGTGCAGAAAGAAGTGAGGACACTTCACGAAGGTAGCGTGTCACCACACACTCTCTTTCCTCCCTGGGCATCACCACATGCTTCACCCTCAAAGCAACGCTACTACCTGGGTTAGGGTGCAAGCACTATTTGCCTTGCACAACCCTAAAACACCTTCCGCCACTTTAATATCCCCACATCTCTCACTTCACCCCTCCCATCACAATTGGCGCATGTTTCTTGACTGGCAATCTTATTCTCGCATGCAACTTTCAACCCCCTTGGCTTGCAATAAATTACATGTTAGTTTTGAAATACCTGTCTTGTGATTTATTTATGAATATTACGGGAAGTCAGAAAATAGACTATTCAGTGTGGCCATCGTAGATAAGGATTCCTGGCAAGATGCTGCAGGACCAAACCGATCTGGTTTAGAGTCCTCTGGTAGGGTGTGTAAGAGAATGTATTGGTGATGTGCTGCAGAATATGCCTCTTGCTGCAGCAAGTGAGGATACAGCCAGCTTTCCATCACAGACAAACAGGATATCCTGGGGATTGGAACCTCTTTCTATTCACATACATCAGCAGCTGTTCAGTTGGTGCCTTTAGTGCCACGTGCATGCTATCATGGCATCCTGCACCCTGGACAATTCAGTTATGCTGTGGAAGTCCCTGGCTCTGTGCCTCTGCTGCCTGAGAGTGATATCAAAGTGGATGAGCACGTCTACTCTGTGAAAGAGGGAGTCTGTCACCTGTCTGATACATGACTTGACACCTCATTGGTTTATGTTGCACTTGTCACCTGTGGCAACCTGGAAGAAATCGGAGCCACAGAAGTTGAAGGTTGCTGTCCCTTTCATTGCCACATGATGAAGTTGGCAGAGATGCCCAGTTAGATGTCCTTGGAGAGGCACGGCCATCGGATGCGCAGCTTCTCAGAGAGGTCCTTGTAGGACTGCTGGCTTGTACTTATGTTGGGGAGGGTTGTACAAGAACTGTCACCAAGCTCATGGTCTACAGGGCTCTAGTTATACCTGCCCTCCTGTATGGCTCAGCGACATGGACCATGTACAATAGACACTTCTCCAGCAACTTGAGGTATCACCAACAATGTCTCCAAGATCCTACAAATCCCCATGGGAGGACAGGCGCACCAACATCAGCGTCCTCATTCTGGCTAACATCCCCAGCATTGAAGCACTGACCACACTCGATCAGCTCCACTGGGCAGGCCACATAGTCCGCATGCCAGACACGAGACTCCGAAAGCAAGTGCTCTACTCGGAGCTCCTTCATGGCAAACGAGCCAATGGTGGGCAGCGGAAATGCTACAAGGACACCCTCAAAACCTCTCTGATAAAGTGCGCCATCCCCACTGACACCTGGGAGTCCCTGGCCCAAGACCGTCCTAAGTGGAGGAAGTGCATCCGAGAGGGCGCTGAGCACCTCGAGTCTCAACATCGAGAGCATGCAGAAATCAAGCGCAGGCAGCGGAAAGAGCATGCGGCAAACCAGTCCCACCCACCCCTCCACTCAATGACTGTCACAGGTGGGACAGATAGAATCTGTGGCTCTCGTATTGGACTGTTCAACCACCAAAGAACTCACTTCAGGAGTGGAAGCAAGTCTTCCTCGATTCCGAGGGAGTGCCTATGATGATGTACCAGGTGGACTCTGCCTCTGTCCTCTGCCATTTTGCATGCTTCTCCTGGCCTGACAAGCCACCATTATGATAGCTTAGTGTTAAATGCCCATGGAGAAATCCACCCATTGTCCAAAGTCAATTTGTGTTTGGGATTGGGGATCCAAGACATCGGGATCCCAATTTTTCTTTTCTGGGAAGAGAAGACAGCACTACAGCAAAATGAAGTGCAGATATCTGTGACTTAAAACAAAAAACGTGATGGAAAGATTTAAAAAAATAATTCCTCAAAACCGTAATGAGTAAATGAAGTTAGTGCTCTCTTCAGCTCACCAACTCCTGACTTGCACTTGTCTGAAGTGCTAGGGGGAGCTGTTGCACTATGTTTTCTTGGATGTAAAATTGCAATGATAGGCCTGTGTTTCTCATGGAGAGCACTGTCTTGGGAGAGTCCTTGAAGCTCTGTGAAGTTGGGAGGAACTTGGTATTTTTATAGAAATGTTTTACATAGACTGGAACACTTTTTTTATATCGGGCACGCTGCAAAGAATTAATATTCAGATTATCTTGCATAAAGGCAAAATACTGCAGATGCTGGAAATCTGAAATATAAACAGAAAATGATGGAAATACTCAGCAGGTTGGGCAGCATATGTGGAGAGAAAAACAGAGTTGGAGTTTCAACACTTTTTTAATGTAGTAAAACATCTCCAGGTGCTTCACAAGAGCATTATCAAACAACATTTGACACTGAGCCACATAAGGGGATACAGATTTAACCAGTTTTAAGCAAGTACAGAGGCAGGGAAAGGGGATTGGAGGAAAGAACAAAACATGGGGTCTGTGATGGGGTGGAAGTCAGAAGAGATTAAATGACAAGAGATGATGGTGCAAGGCAAAAGCGGGTGGTAATGGGACAAGTAAAGAAACAAAAGATATGTTTTCGAGGAGGTGTAAAAAGCAACAACGGAATCATTACCAGCACCTGCTGCCTGAAAAAACGGGAGCAGTGGTTATGATCTGAAATTGTTGAACTCTATGTTGAGTCTGGAAGGTTGTAAAATGCCTAGTCGAAACCTTCTGGACTCCACATCACATTCGACCATACTGAAATGCACAGTAAGTCTGTCGGCATCTGAAGAGAAAGTAACAGTTTGCTTATTGGGCATAGCCTCATCAGTACAGGAATCTGAAAGATAATTGGGACATTTTTTAATCCAACGAACAAGTTTTTAAAAAAAAAAGGGGGGAGGAAGAGCGGCAATGATCGATCCATTATTTCCCCTTCTCCTCGCATCCTTTAAAGGACTCCCCAATATTTCAGTTCTGATGAGGTTTTATACCTGAAATGCTGAACTGTCTCTTTGTAGATCCTGATGGATTTACAAACATTTCCAGTATTTTGATTCTAATATAGAAGGGAAATACTTTTGAGCAGCATCTATAGCATTAAAACAATGCTGTCAATTTTTTTTAAACTTCTATAATTTTTACATTTTGCTAAAAGCATCCTTTTTTTATAATTTTCAAAATAATTTTGTTGTATATGACTCTTGAGAGGCATACAGTAACACCACTGTGCTTAGCTACAGAAATCCTTTTTGTTTTCCGGTTTCTAACTTTGAAATGTCCACATGATAGGATGCTGCATTAATAAATTCACACATCATAGTAACCCTCTTTGTCTTGACAGGAATTTTTTGCATTTCTGCATTTTTTTGATGCTTAAATACAATGGGAACCCAGTGAGAGGCAAGGAGGAAACTAAACTACTCTGCCCTCTTGTGGTGACAGCATTATTATTTTCATTCTTTTATATATTGAGGCAGATTTTGCGGTCGGCGGCGTACCTACGGACCAAGTCACCAGTATCCGACTAGAATACGAACTTGCTGTTTGACGTTGCATACTGGAGGGCAGCATAATGGCCCACAGGCACCTGACCCGCCGAATCCACTCACCGAACGGGCCGGGTCAATAATGACGCATCGTACAGTGACGTTAAAATGTCAGGAAATAAGATATAAATATATAGTTAGGTTTAACATTTCATTCTTTGGGATTTAGTGTAGGTTGAATTCAGATTGCCCCACACAAGAAAAAAACTGGCAAAATGACAGCACCAAGCTTCAACATCAGGCTTTCAATAAAATGTGTAGCCAAAACAAGATAATAAAAAAAGCTCTTTGCAATTCTACGATGCTCCCAAGTAAATTATTCAAACGGAGCTTGGGTGCTTCCATCTGTTGTACTGTTCCAATTTCACTTTTATGTGAGCTAAAAACATACCAAACGCTACTTTGGATCTTTTGAGGTATCCACTTACGCTGATGCAAACAGGCCCTGTGCCTGCTTCCATCAGCCGTTTAAAAAAAAAAAAAAAAAATTACGTAGTTGGTGGACAATGAGCCCAACTCTGCGCCAGCAATTGGGATTTCCAAGGCGGAGCAGATGACCTGTCCAGTCGTAACTTGACAGATCGCAAGTTCAGGATTTAGCATATGCGGAAATCCTGAACTTGAGATCCATTTCAAAGGCGGTATGACGGCATACTCGGAGTACACCATCAACTGCAAATGTTGGCCTGTTGGGTTCAATAGATAGGAAATTCAGAGCCAATAATTTCCTCTGTCTCCAACGCTGTAACTTAGGCAGAAATGCCTTGGAAACCCCGTTTCAAGTGGTAGGTGGAGCAGATACAGCTACAAGAAAGTTCTCAGCTAATGTCTTCTTAATTGACAGTGATTGGCATTGTCGGGGGTGGGGGGGGAGGAAAGAAAGAGGACAGCTGTTCTTTTCATGCCTGCACTGACTGAGCTGGCTTTGCAATGCAATGTGAGGTCACCTCATAAATATTGACTCCAAGAGCACATCGCATGACACGACGGCCAGCACAACTGTTTTTAAATCTTTGTACTCAGGATGTTATCGATGCTGGCAAGGCAGCATTGATTGCCCATCCCCAGTTGCCCTGAGAAGAGGGTAGGTCTGCCATGAACTGTGAGTTCTTGTTCTGATGGTGCTCCCATGGTGGTGTGGGATATGCATATCCAGCAACCCTTAAAGGACCTGGCTCTCAATTCCAAAAATAAAAAGTCAGCAAATTTTCAAGAGGTACTGATAAGTTTATAGAAGATACCAAGCTTGAAAGCCTCCTGGGGTCACTTGGTTTCTTCCAAGAAGGCCAATCTTTTATCCCCTCCAAAATAGTATGTTAAATTAACTGCTATTTCCTATAAACTGCCGCTGAAGGCTTGAGAGAATCAGGATTAGTGTTATATGGGGGAAGAGTCAGCCTCACGATACTATACGGGGAGGGGAGGGGTAAGATTTACAACTTCTTCTCCTGGATAAATCAGTTCGAAAGGCCAAGACCCACAGCGGAGGTCACCAAGATAGAAGAGGAGAGAGAACCACATAGTCCAAGGAGTAGGACTTGGTTGATGCCAACATTTTAAATGCTTGTAGATAATCTACAGAGAACAAGAATAATTTACTTTATCCATATGTCATTTAACATCACAGGAATTTCGTCAATAATGTCACTGACCGTCCTAGCATACGAGCGCTACATCCGGGTGGTGAATGCAACAGCGATTGACTTTGCCTGGGCTTGGCGTGCCATCACCTATATCTGGCTCTACTCACTAGCTTGGACTGGAGCACCATTAATTGGCTGGAACAGATACACTCTGGAGCTGCACAGACTGGGCTGCTCGGTGAACTGGAACTCCAGAAACCCCAGCGATACCTCTTTTATCCTCTTTTTGTTCCTGGGCTGCCTGCTTGTCCCTGTAGGTGTCATAGCTTACTGCTATGGAAATATTTTATATACTATAAGGATGGTAAGTAAAATCAGTTACTACTTATCTACAAAGTGTGAGATTGTATGTAAGGGAACATTCAAGGTAAACTCTGCAGAATGCTGGCACAATTTCAACCAGCCGCAATGATGCTGGCTGCCTCAGGGCAAACCAATCTTAGAGAGGGACGTAAGAACATAAGAATTAAGTGCAGGAGTAGGCCATTCGGCCCCTTGAGCCTGCTCTGCCATTCAGTAAGATCATGGCTGATCTTCTATCTCAACTCCACTTTCCTGCAGTATCCCCATATCCCTTAATATCCAAAAATCTACCGATCTCTGTCTTGAATATACTCAAAGACTGAGCCTCCATAGCCTTCTGGGGCAGAGAATTCCAAAGATTCACCACCCTCTCAGTGAAAAAGTTTCTCCTCCTCTCAGTCCTAAATAGCTGACCCCTTATTTTGAGTCTGTGACCCCTGGTTCTAGACTCCCCAGCCAAGGGAAACATCCTCCCTGCATCTACCCTGTCAAGCCCTGTAAGAATTTTGTATGTTTCAATGAAATCACCTGTCATTTTTCTAAACTCTAGAGAATATAGGCCTAGCCTACTCAATCGCTCCTCACAGGACAAGCCCCCCATCCCAGGAATCAGTCTGGTGAACCTTCATTGCACTCCCCCAATGGCAAGTATATCCTGTACACAATACTTCAGGTGTAGTCTCTTCAGGGCCCTATATAATTGCAGTAAGACGTCTCTACTCTTATATTCAAATCCTCTTGTAATAAAGGCCAACATTCCATTTACTTTCTAATTGCTTGCTGTACCTGCATGTTAACTTTCAGTGATTCGTGTACAAGGACACCCAGGTCCCTCTGAAAGCCAACATTTCCCAATCTCTCACCATTTAAAAAAAAAAAATACACTGCTTTTCTATTTTTCCTACCAAAGTGGATAACTTCACATTTCTTGACATTATATTCCATTTGCCATGTTCTTGCCCACTCACTTAGCCTGTCTATATCCCCTTGAAGTCTCTTTGCATCCTCCTCGCAACTTGCATTCCCACCTAGCTTTGTATCATCAGCAAACTTGGATATATTACATTTGATCCCTTCATCTAAATCAT
The DNA here is from genome assembly GCF_044704955.1 of Pristiophorus japonicus. Lineage (NCBI taxonomy): Eukaryota > Metazoa > Chordata > Chondrichthyes > Pristiophoridae > Pristiophorus > Pristiophorus japonicus. The sequence goes on along the minus strand of NC_091985.1, from coordinate 42,929,101 downwards.
TGTATAGATTGTGACTAGCTGGGGCCCAAGCACCAATCCTTGTGGCATACTACTAGTTACAGCCTGCCATCCCAAAAATGACCCGGTTATTCCTACTCTCTGTTTTCTGTCCTTAAACTAATCCTCAATCCATGCTAGTATATTACCCCAATCCCATGAACACTAATTTGGTTTAAAAACCTCTTGTGTGGCACCTTCTGAAAATCCAAATACACCACATCCACTGTCCCCCCTCCACTTATCTATTCTGCTAGTAACAACGTCAAAAATCTCTAACAGATTTGTCAAATATGATTTCCCTTTCATGAATCCGTGTTGACTCTGCCTAATTCTATTATTTTCTAAGTGCCCTGTTACCACTTGCTCAATAATAGATTCTAGCATTTTCACTGCTACAGATATCAGGCTAACTGGTCTGTAGTTCCCCGTTTTCTCTCTCCGTCCTTTCTTAAATGGTGGGGTTACATTAGCTGCTTTCCAATCTGCGGGAACTGTTCTAGAATCTTTTGACCTCCGTATGCATTGGGTCCCTTATTTGCAAAGAATCTAATGCCTGCTTCAGGCATGGGTAAAGGGCACCTCTTGTTTGACCTTGCCCAATATGGCAAACTGTGCACTTCAGCCAGAAATGTACATGTGTGTCGACATAGTGCCTGAAAGAGAGGCAAAACACAGCCCAGGTTCTAGGCCGTTATATTATGATTACCACAACGGGAAGAAAATTTGGCAAATCTATCTCATCCTTATCATGGGTGACTTTAATATGCATATAGATTGGGCTAACCAAACTGGAAACAATACGGTGGAGGAGGATTTCCTGGAGTGCATAAGGGATGGTTTCTAGACCAATATGTCGAGGAACCAACTAGGGGGGAGACCATCTTAGACTGGGTGTTGTGTAATGAGAGAGGATTAATTAGCAATCTCGTTGTGCGAGGCCCCTTCAGGAAGTGTGACCATAATATGGTGGAATTCTACATTAGGAGGGAGAAGGAACCGTTAATTCAGAGACCATGGTCCAGAACTTAAAGAAGGGTAACTTTGAAGGTATGAGGCACGAATTGGCTAGGATAGATTGGCGAATGATACTTAAGGGGTTGACAGTGGATGGACAATGGCAGACATTTAGAGACCGCATGGATGAACTACAACAATTGTACATCCCTGTCTGGCGTAAAAATAAAAAAGGGAAGGTGGCTCAACTGTGGCTATCAAGGGAAATCTGGGATAATATTAAAGCCAAGGAAGTGGCATACAAATTGACCAGAAAAAGCAGTGAACCAGGGGACTGAGAAATTTAGAACTCAGCAGAGGAGGACAAAGGGTTTGATTAGGGAAGGGAAAATAGAGTACGAGAGGAAGCTTGCAGGGAACATTAAAATGGACTGCAAAAGCTTCTATAGATATGTAAAGAGAAAAAGGTTAGTAAAGACAAATGTAGGTCCCCTGCAGTCAGAATCAGGGGAAGTCATAACTGGGAACAAAGAAATGGCAGACCAATTGAACAAGCACTTTGGTTCGGTATTCACTAAGGAGGACACAAATAACCTTCCGGATATAAAAGGGGTCAGAGGGTCTAGTAAGAAGGAGGAACTGAGGAAAATCCTTATTAGTCGGGAAATTGTGTTGGGGAAATTGATGGGATTGAAGGCTGATAAATCCCCAGGGCCTGATGGTTTGCATCCCAGAGTACTTAAGGAGGTGACCTTGGAAATAGTGGATGCATTGACAGTCATTTTCCAACATTCCATATACTTTTAAAAAAGGAGGGAGAGAGAGAAAACAGGGAATTATAGACCGGTCAGCCTGACATCGGTCGTGGGTAAAATGATGGAATCAATTATTAAGGATGTCATAGCAGCGCATTTAGAAAGAGGTGACATGATGGGTCCAAGTCAGCATGGATTTGTGAAAGGGAAATCATGCTTGACAAATCTTCTGGAATTTTTTGAGGATGTTTCCAGTAGCGTGGACAAGGGAGAACCAGTTGATGTGGTGTATTTGGACTTTCAGAAGGCTTTCGACAAGGTCCCACACAAGAGATTAATGTGCAAAGTTAAAGCACATGGGATTGGGGGTAGTGTGCTGACGTGGATTGAGAACTGGTTAGCAGACAGGAAGCAAAGAGTAGGAGTAAATGGGGACTTTTCAGAATGGCAGGCAGTGACTAGTGGGGTACCGCAAGGTTCTATGCTGGGGCCCCAGCTGTTTACACTGTACATTAATGATTTAGACGAGGAGATTAAATGTAGTATGTCCAAATTTGCGGAAGACACCAAGTTGGGTGACAGTGTGAGCTGCAAGGAGGATGCTATGAGGCTGCAGAGTGACCTAGATAGGATAGGGGAGTGGGCAAATGCATGGCAGATGAAGTGTAATGTGGATAAATGTGAGGTTATCCACTTTGGTGGTAAAAACAGAGAGACAGACTATTATCTGAATGGTGACAGATTAGAAAAAGGGGAGGTGCAACGAGACCTGGGTGTCAAGGTACATCAGTTATTGAAGGTTGGCATGCAGGTACAGCAGACGGTTAAGAAGGCAAATGGCATGTTGGCCTTCATAGCGAGGGGATTTGAGTACAGGGGCAGGAAGGTGTTACTACAATTGTATAGGGCCTTGGTGAGGCCACACCTGGAGTATTGTGTACAGTTTTGGTCTCCTAACTTGAGGAAGTACATTCTTGCTATTGAGGGAGTGCAGCGAAGGTTCACCAGACTGATTCCTGGGATGGCGGGACTGACATATCAAGAAAGACTGGATCAACTGGGCTTGTATTCACTGGAGTTCAGAAGAATGAGAGGGGATCTCATAGAAACGTTTAAAATTCTGATGGGCTTAGACAGGTTAGATGCAGGAAGAATGTTCCCAATGTTGGGGAAGTCCAGAACCAGGGGTCATAGTGGTAAGGATAAGGGGTAAGCCATTTAGGACCGAGATGAGGAGAAACTTCTTCACCCAGAGAGTGGAATTCTCTATCACAGAAAGTTGTTGAGGCCAATTCACTAAATATATTCAAAAAGGAGTTAGATGTAGTCCTTACTACTAGGGGGATCAAGGGGTATGGCAAGTAAGCATGAATGGGGTACTGAAGTTGCATGTTCAGCCATGAACTCATTGAATGGCGGTGCAGGCTCGAAGGGCCAAATGGCCTACTCCTGCACCTATTTTCTATGTTTCTATGTTTCCATACACACTTACAATTTCTTCCCTCCATCATTTAACTTGTCTTGAATGACTTCTTGCTTCCATGGCCTCATCCAGAAAACCATTCCTGATATTAATCTCTGCTGTGTGAACAAGTGTTTCCTGGCATTAATCCTGAACTACTGGTTTATTGCAAACATCCCTTCATCTTGTTTTCATGGAACAGTAGCATAGTGGTAATGTTACTGGACTAACAATACAGAGGCCTGGACTAATAATCCGGTAATGAGTTCAAATCACACCAAGGCTGGGGAATTTAAATTCAGTTAATTAAATAAATCTGGAAAACAAAGCGAGTGGTGACCATTACTGATTGTCGTTAAAATCTGGTTCACTAATGTCCTTTTTAAGGAAGGAAATCTGCTGTCCTTACCCGGTCTGGCCTATATGTGACTCCAGATCCACAGCAATGTGGTTGACTCTTAACTGCCCTCTGAAATGGCTGAGCAAGCCATTCAAGGGCAATTAGGGATGGGCAATAAATGCAGGCCTTTCCAGCAACGCCCACATCCCATGAACGAATAAAAACAAACCTTTATACCCCTATTAGGTCCTCTCTGAATCATCAACTTTAAATGTGGAAGACTCACAATCTTGCCAATCTTTTGTCAAAACTGAGTCTTGTGCATTCTGCAGCACTTCCAGAACTTGCATGTTTCTCTTCTGGTTAATTTTTAATTAAAATAATAAATAAAAAAGAAGCATTTCCTGATTTTTGATAAGCTGTTTGCAATTCTACTAGAAATACTGAACACAGGAAGTTTTCACAAATCCCATAGTGGTGAATTTTAACCACCTAAAATTGGTGGGTTGAGTCAGTGAGCTGTTTAAAATTGGACCTAACTATTTGGCCGCGATGTCTCTGATTGGTTCTCCATTATTACATGACATATTGCTGATTCCTCCCCTTGGAGGATAAGCCACACCCTAAAGTTCTCTTTCCCCCCCTCTCTCTCTCTCTCTCTCTCTCTCTCTCTCTCTCTTCTCTCTCTCTCTCTCTCTCTCTTCCCCCCCCCCTCTCTCTCTCTCTCTCCCCCCCCCTCTCTCTCTCTCTCTCTCTCTCTCTCTTCCCCCCCCCCTCCTCTCTCTCTCTCTCTCTCTCTCTTCTCTCTCTCTCTCTCTCTTCCTCTCTCTCTCTTCCCCCCCCCCCCTCTCTCTCTCTCTCTCTCTCTCTCTTCCTCTCTCTCTCTCTCTTCCCTCTCTCTCTCTCTCTCTCTCTCTCTTCCCCTCTCTCTCTCTCTCTCTCTTCCCCTCTCTCTCTCTCTCTCTCTTCCCCCTCTCTCTCTCTCTCTCTCTTCCCCCTCTCTCTCTCTCTCTCTCTTCCCCCCCTCTCTCTCTCTCTCTTCCCCCCTCTCTCTCTCTCTCTTCCCCCCCCTCTCTCTCTCTTCTCTCTCCCCCCCACTCTCTCTCTTCCCCCCCCTCTCTCTTCCCCCCCCCTCTCTCTCTTCCCCCCCCCCCTCTCTCTCTTCCCCCCCCCCCTCTCTCTCTTCCCCCCCCCCCTC
>NC_091985.1:42862180-42924192 GCF_044704955.1 Pristiophorus japonicus | reverse complement strand
CCCCCCCGCTCTCTCATCTCCCCCCCCCTCTCTCTCTCTCCCCCCCTTCTCTCTCTCCTCCCCCCCCCTCTCTCTCTCCTCCCCCCCCCCTCTCTCTCTCCTCCCCCCCCTCTCTCTCTCTCTCCCCCCCTCTCTCTCTCCTCCCCCCCCTCTCTCTCTCCTCCCCCCCTCTCCTCTCTCCTCCTCCCCCCCTCTCTCTCTCCTCCCCCCCCTCTCTTCCCTCCCCCCCCCCTCTCTCTCTCTCCCCCCCCCTCTCTCTCTCCTCCCCCCCCCTCTCTCTCTCCTCCCCCCCCCCCTCTCTCTCTCCTCCCCCCCCCTCTCTCTCTCCTCCCCCCCCCCCCCTCTCTCTCTCCTCCCCCCCCCCCTCTCTCTCTCCTCCCCCCCCCTCTCTCTCTCCTCCCCCCCCTCCTCCTCCTCCCCCCCCCCCCCTCTCTCCTCTCTCTCCTCTCCTCCCCCCCCCTCTCACTCTCTCCTCCTCCCCCCCCCCCCTCTCTCTCTCTCCTCCTCCCCCCCCCCCTCTCTCTCCTCCTCCCCCCCCCCCTCTCTCTCCTCCTCCCCCCCCCCCCTCTCTCTCCTCCCCCCCCCCCCTCTCTCTCCTCCTCCCCCCCCCCTCTCTCTCCTCCTCCCCCCCCCCCTCTCTCTCCCCCTCCCCCCCCCCTCTCTCTCCTCTCCCCCCCCCCTCTCTTCCCCCCCCCCCTCTCCTCTCTCTCTCCCCCCCCCCCCCCCCCCCCCTCTCTCTCCCCCCCCCCCCCCCCTCTCTCCCCCCCCCCCCCCTCTCTCTCTCCCCCCTCTCTCTCTCTCTTCCCCCCCCCCCTCTCTCTCTCTCTTCCCCCCCCCCCCCCTCTCTCTCTCTCTTCCCCCCCCCTCTCTCTCTCTCTTCCCCCCCCCCTCTCTCTCTCTCTTCCCCCCCCCCTCTCTTTCTCTCTTCCCCCCCCCCTCTCTCTCTCTCTTCCCCCCCCTCTCTCTCTCTCTCTTCCCCCCCCCCCTCTCTCTCTCTCTCTCTCTTCCCCCCCCTCTCTCTCTCTCTCTTCCCCCCCCCCTCTCTCTCTCTCTCTTCCCCCCCCCCCTCTCTCTCTCTCTCTTCCCCCCCCCCTCTCTCTCTCTCTCTCCCTCCCCCCCCTCTCTCTCTCTCTCCTCCCTCCCCCCCCTCTCTCTCTCTCTCCTCCCCCCCCTCTCTCTCTCCTCCCCCCCCCTCTCTCTCTCTCTCTCCTCCTCTCCCCCGCCCCCTCCAAACACTCTTTAAAATTTTTTTTATTTCAAACCCACTCCAACCCCGCCCACTTCCGGGTTTACTGGAGGATTGGGTGACCAACCCGATCCCAGGAGGCGGGGTGTTCATTTAAATATTGTTATAAGGAGCCTCACATTTCACCCGCTTTACAGGTTTAACCCTGGCCGGGCGGGATTCCCAACACTTTGGAAACCAGGTAGCTCAAGGGAGGTGAGGGGCCTTGAGGAAAAAGCTAAGTGCCCTCATAGCACAGTTTGTGGGCCAAAGGAGAGATGTACTTTTGCCCTCACCCCCTGCATCCAAACTTACCTCCTTCCCAAGGATCGGCCTCCCACCTCACGCTCCCACTAGCAGCCACAGGTGCCGCTCCAGAGTGCTCCCCACCTGACCAGAAGCCAAGTCAGTCAGTCGGGCTGACTTCCAGGCGGGGATCCTATTTTTTTTTTTTTTTTTATAAAAGTCCCACTCTGGAGTCAAAACTCCTGCTTACCAAATCTGCCCCTGTCAATATCAGGGCCCATGTGGTTACACATAGTGACCAGACAAATTCGGTGCTATTAGCAAGACCTCAAATTCTGTTCTTAAGTAATCAGGGTTAAAGTAACGAGGATGCTAATATTTTTTTAATCGTGCTGGCACTTTTTTCCGGTTTTAGCACTTTGTATCACAAACTTCGATTGGGATGGGTGGGGTGCTTGCAACAGAAAACATACCTGAATGGTTTTCTGTACTAGTGAATTATTGCAAAAGTACTTTCTTGGGGAGGTGAAAGGGAGAGAGGTTAATAAGTTATTTTTTAAATAAATTCTGTTTCTCATGTTTTGGGACTTTTGAACTCTTGAATAAAAAAAGCAACGATACTTTAGTGAATGTGAGCGTTCATTTGCAGCATGTTGGCAGCATTTCTGAGTGTAATAAACTCTTGTGAAATCCCTTTTATTTATTGGGGTTAGTCCAGAATAGATTATACACCAGATCAATTTGTTGAATGTCTGTTGTGTACATAGGTAAACATTACTATGTGAGTGTTTCCCTCAAGAGGTGAACTTTATGGTGCTGTATCTCTTCAGAATGCCCGAACAGCAGTTCCTGTGATGGCTCAGTTGGTAACGGTACTTGCATGTGTGAGATTGAGCCATGTAGACCAGAGTGATCCTAGGTTTGGATTCCAGTCTGTGCTGATTTTGGCCGGGTGGCCATAGGGGGTTCCTGTAATTGGTCTCTCTACCCCTGGATTAGAGAGTGGACAAAATCAGCCCGCATCCCCGCCCCTTTCAATTAACTGTTTTGGTCCCCATGTTTATATTGTTTGCTAACACTCTCGCACTGTCGAGGATCACAGCTTGGGTAAGGTATTGCAGGGTGGCCAGAGCCTGTGGAACTGTATCATGGTATGCATTGGAACCTTGTAGATAAGCGGGGTGAAAATCAAAGAGGGGAATAAAAATATACCAGATTTGTCACAGAAGAATGGCTCAGTGGAAACAAAAATGGCAAACTTGCCAGGTTAGTCCATTCCAAGGAATAACTGCATATGATAACTTAAAGTATTTTTTTTTTTTTTTTGCAGCTTCAAAGCATTCAAGACCTTCAGACAGTCCGATTTGCAAAGATACTAAATTATGAGAAGAATGTGGCAAAGATGTGCTTCTTCATGATCTTCACTTTCTTGATTTGTTGGATGCCGTATGCAGTCATATCCTTCATGGTGGTTTATGGTTACACTGACATTACCCCCACTGTAACCATTATTCTTTCACTTCTTGCCAAATCAAGCACAACATACAATCCCATCATTTATACCGTCATGAGCAGAAAGGTATGTTGTAACACTTCTTCATATTGTAGTAATAGAAGTAACATGAACTCAAATATCTTGCATTCCTTTGATAGCTTAGCTGATTAAGGCAGTGAGTAATTGTGCCATACAGACCATGAAGGTTTCACCTTTGATCCCTGGTCTTTGCTGTGTTAATAGATCTCAGTTAGAGTGGCAAAGGGGAGGGAGGGGAGGGGGAGGAAAGAGAGAGAGGTGTGTGTGTGTGTGTGAGTGTGACACACATGCATTTCAATGGCAGACAAGGCAAGATGTAAATCATTAAGTTCCTTTATTTCACAGGCAGCGAGTGAGCAGAGTAATGGACGTAATCAAATTTACCTTCATTCAGCTAACTATTGACAACAGGGAAAGTAGTAAAATGGTATTTGTAAACTTGCTCAACATTTCCTGGTCAGTCTTCTGATTCTGATCAACACTGCGATTGAACAACGAGTTTCCCCTCACTAGATTAGGTTATAACCCCATACCTTTCTGGCTGACAGGCAGACTACACCTGTGTTCATTTTGTCCTTCTCACTGTCCCCAGCAAATGGAATCCCTTGGACTTCATCCCTGTTTGGTGATTAGTCAATAGGCCTACTTAATTAAGACAAGCTATCTTTTCTCCCTCCGCTTGGGGTGCAGGTTCAATGGTTTGGGGGTGAGACAATTGATTTTCATTGTCTTTTGAAATAGACTTTATCCGTGGCGCTCCACAAACTGGAATCACTTCTGTTTAAAAAGCTCACGTGGAAATTAAGTGAGGACAGCATTGGGCACATCTGTAAAGCTCCAACAATCAAATAGCCTACTGAACCTTGTTATCTAGGCTCACCCATGGTAGTGAGGTGCCAGAGGGATACCCAACTTACGTTAGCAGTTTCAGAAGGGGAGGCAAGTTTGGAAACCAATGTTCTCCCCTTCTTTCCTGAAGGAGTTGACCCTTTGCTAGAATATGGTTCTGCAAACACTGGGGGCCCCTCCAAATGACCCATTATTCATGTGTGAACTCAGACACAAGTGTTGGTGAGTTCAAACTTGGGGCATAACAACTAAACCTGATCATTTCCTCAGCTGAAGTCTATATACTTGTATTCCCAGCAGAGGTTTCTGGAAAATAACCCACAGTGAGCAGGATTACTGTTTGATTTCCACCCCCCACCATTGAACTAACTTGCCATGTACAAGCATCTTCCCCGAGTGTATGGCTGTCACTAACTGGGTAAACTCATTCAGCCACAAAGAGTATGGGAAAAGTTAAGATCTTGGTGTTCATAAAGAAAGATGAAAATAAATAATATAGTTAATGGCAATTAAATAAATTACTGACTTTTTGTGACCCTTTACAGTATCGATGGTGCCTAATGCAACTATTTTGCTCTCGTCTAATGAGAATCAAGTGGGCAATAAAAGATCACGCTGTTAGAGTCCGAAGTGCCAAGCCAGTCAAGCCCATCGTCTTATCTGAAAAGGTTGTGGACCGGCCTAAAAAGAGAGTGACTTTTAGTTCATCTTCGATAATCTTCATCATAACCAGCGATGAAACTTCAGATATTGATAGCACTGCTGAGCTCAATGCCACAAACTTAAACAATATCCAAGTGCGACCATTAAGATCGGAAAGAGCATAGAGAAAATAAAAATGAATGACGCATGGTGCAGGGTGAACTTGCCGCCTTATTTATAGGAGACTTGCCATTGAAATGTTCCCTTTACAATAATACTCTCCATCACTGCATGGCTTCTGTGGCACCTTGCAGTTAAAAGTCTTGAAGAGCAATAATAAATTATAAGTTCTTTAAAAGTCAGGTGCTATTTTCTCTCCATTTTTAATCTTGTTTGTAATGTACAGTACCAAACATTTTTTAAACTGAGACGTTAAATGTGATGTGTGTGCAAGCTCACCAAACAGAGAATGCCCCTGATTCCTATCCTTCATTGGAAGAGAAAAATTTGAAAAATCATAGAAATGTATTTACTCATAGGAGTATTATTGTGTGAAACAATAGGAAAACTTGCATTCTAATCAATAAACTTCATCTAACCTACTGACCTAATAATTCCCTTTTGCCATTTCAAAATACATCCTTTTATTGGCCAGGAGTTTTCTCAGATTCACTCGCGCTCCGCCACTGTAACTTCACCATAAGTGCGGCGACAAACGTATTTACATCACACTTCTGATGAAATTACGGCAGCAGAGCAGGAGCAGGTCCGCGGACATCTTCAGCCATTGTCTCTGCACCTTGGGATGGTGTTTCTCACCTGAGCAAGTTGTAGTGTGTAAAAACGGAGGGTGCCTCACCATCAGCCCTTTGCTTTATAAGTTTTATTACAAAAAAATCTACTTGCACTTTGCACGCTTTCTCCATATACCAAGACATCTGTTGTGCAACAGGCCTCCGGGTACAGCCTGTGAAGTCGCCATTTTACTTTCTTCTAATTGCGAAACTAAACTGAAGGCCTATAGCACAGGCACCGTTAAGGTAGCAGAGTGATAAAGTAAATCAAGAAGTAGTAGTTAGATGTTGGCAAGTCTGGGTTTTATAAACCCTGAAGGTTGTAGAAGGAATAAAAGACAAAGGCCCGGAATTTAACTTCAGGATTTGGTGATTGCACAGGAGGAGTATGTGTAAATCCCAAAGTTGTGAAAACTGTAAATGTCTGCGCTGCTCCGCCACCTCCTTCCTCCGCGCCCCCAAACACACACGCACACACACATCCGGTAATCTAAATAATCAGCCAAATCATTGAAACTGACAAAAACTTCAGCTTTTCCACAGTAAGTACGCTGTTAAATTCCCCACTAAAAGTTAGACCCAAAGGGATGTGGTTTAACTGAGGTTTTGACAGCGTTATTACTGCTAAACAAATGTTACAGGCCTGGAAAACTAATTTAAATTTTGTGCGGTGTAAAATTTGTCCATTTTAATTAAAATTAAGAAACTTTTCCCAAATAAAATCAATTATAAAAAAAAATGTTTGCCCATCTTTATTTTAGCTCTGCCTGTCCCCCATGTGAGAGCCCAAATCTTGGTTTTACTCTCTCAAAATTCTAACTTTTTTTTATAAAGGTTAAAGAGCTTACTCACATCCCTGTTTGCTGTCTGTGAGAATTCTGTGTTTTGATTGGCTGCTTACACAGCTTGTTGACGTCGCCGCAGTTTGCACAAGGGAATCCCCACTATCTTCCATTGATTTGAATTGAAGGTCGGAAAACCTGAAGTTCGACGCGGGATCCTTGTACGAAGCATAGTTCGGAGCCAGCAGCGACTGCCTTCACTTCACTGCTGACCGCAGATTCTGGGCCATTGAGTTATTTTTTTACTTTTCACTTCCTGAGCCCAGTCCAGCAGGAACAGACAAGAAGATCAAAACCATTAGAAAGTAGGCCTGCTGTTTCCTTTTTTCTTAACCACTGCCCAAAATATTGCTCCCTGCTGAAATGTGTTGAGAAATGGAGTAAACATAGAAAGTAGGTGCAGGAGTAGGCCATTCGGCCCTTTGAGCCTGCACTACCATTCAATATGATCATGGCTGATCATGCAACTTCAGTACCCCATTCCTGCTTTCTCTCAATACCCCTTGATCCCTTCAGGCATAAGGGCCACATCTAACTCCCTTTTGAATATATCTAACGAACTGGCCTCAACAACTTTCTATGGTAGAGAATTCCACAGTTTCACAATTCTCTGATCCTAAATGGTTTACCCCTTATCTTTAGACTGTGATCCCTGGTTCTGGACTTCCCCAACATCGGGAACATTCTTCCTGCATCTAACCTGACCAATCCCATCAGAATTTTATGTTTCTATGAAATCCCCTCTCATTCTTCTAAATTCCAGTAAATATAAGCCTAGTCGATCCAGTCTTTTTTCATATATCAGTCCTGCCATCCCGGGAATCAATCTGGTGAACCTTCGCTGCACTCCCTCAATAGCAAAAACATCCTTTCTCAGATTAGGAGACCAAAATTGCACACAATACTCAAGGTGTAGTCTCACCAAGGCCTGTACAATTGCAGTAAGACCTGCCTGCTCCTATACTCAAATCCCCTCGCTATGAAGGCCAGCATGCCATTTGCTTTCTTTACTGCCTGCTGTGCCTGCATGCCTACCTTCAATGACTGATGTACCATGACACCCAGGTCTCGTTGCAACTCCCCTTTTCCTAATCTGTCACCATTCAGATAATAGTCTGCCTTCCTGTTTTTGCCACCAAAGTGGATAAACTCACACTTATCCATATTATACTGAATCTGCCATGCATTTGCCCATTCACCTAACCTGTCCAAGTCCCCCTGCAGCCTCCACGTATCCTCCTTGCAGCTCGCACTACCAACCAGCTTATTGTCATCTGCAAACTTGGGAGATAATACATTCAATTCCTTCGTCTAAATCATTAATGTATATTGGAAATAGCTGGGGTCCCAGCACTGAACCCTGCATAAAACAAAGGCTGTTAAAGATTTTTAAAGCCTTGTTATAGATTAATCTAATAGAATCTTTGAAAATTGCTCAGCGTAGGCTAATGTTTAGCTAGGTCCACCTAAAATAAAGATAAGGAAAAAATGTCAATGTCTCCACATTACTAGCAGCAATGATTAGGGCAGCAGTTTCTATCATTACAGCATAGCTTCATCAACGGATTACTGCAGACAGAAAGATCTGCTCTGAACGGTTTCATTGCACAGACCTTCTGGTGTGCTCTGCAATTGCAACCATAAAAGTTTATTAGACATAATTACAAGTATTGAAGTGTTAGTTGCTTTAACTGTTTAGTTAGTGCTTAACTACTGTGTAAACTCAGTTTGGTGCACTGCACTGTGGAACAAAAAAAGCTTCCAAGTCAGCACACTGAAATAACAAACTACAGCATGTATTTAAGGTTAGTGACGGTTATCTTTCCCCATTCTGTGTTTATTTGTAGCCCTCATTTATCTTCACTGAATTCAGTGTCTTTTTTGGGGTTATTTGTTTTCTTTTGTTAAAAGAGGCAAAAATCAGCATTGTAACATATTTCTCCTATATATCCTGCTGCCAATTGCAGACATTTGCATTTCTACAACAAAAAGGCAGGCATGAACTCTTCCAAGGAGATGCTGCATATGATCTTTTATTGGTATATTTAGCATAAATGCCAACATTCAAATTTTGCAGTTATTTGAGTTTTATCAATGGAAAAACTTTGAAAGCCAGGAACCTTACACATTAGGATATAATTTTACAAATTCACACTCCTGGCGCAAGCGTTTCATGTCTCGGGTGCAGATATTGGGAATGTTGACTTGGAAGTCCATGTACCCCACAGAATCTTCCAACATTGAGAATCCTGTGGTGCACGGTGACTGCTACACCCAAGTTCTCAATATGCAATCCTAATGCCTAAGTTCTCTGTCAGGAGTGTGAATCCATAAAATCTGCTCCTATATTCCAGAGAACATCATTTTGTTTAATAGATGAGTGATTGAAATGCTTTGGTACATGTCAGTTCCCTGTGGATATGGTGCTGTATTGTAGTGATATGACTGTTCAACAGGCTATCTCAACATCTTTAAAAGTGCCACTGATTTTTTGTATCACTCTATGTATTCCCTTTGCTGAAGTCTTTCCTAGCAATGGAAGGTGATGGGTGAACCAGCTGAGAAGCTGCGTGGAGGACAGATGGCTCATTGCCTGCTGTGGCTGTGCTCTGACTGCTGTAGTCCTCTGTGCTGTACTTACTAGGGCCTAATGTTTTCTGGGCACAGGAACATGGTGGCCCAAAGTTGCTACCGACATGTTAATCACTTGGTTACGCCTGTGCCAGTGCTAAAGGCCCTTAACACATGATGCTGAAATATCTGTTAAAGAATAGAACCAAAGGATCTCTGCGATGCTTGCCGTTCGGTTTTGTCCAAATGAATAGAAGCCAGTCTTAATTTTGAATCTCCAAACCATCCGCATTAGCATCTTACATGAAGGATGCTTCTACTGTGTCTATGATATTACTTCTTGCTTGATAGCAAACTGCAGGGTAGATGATGGCTCCATATCCATGGCAGTGCAAGGGATGGGAGAACCAAGTGCCAGCTTAGTGAGCATGCTTTCCGGTGGAATATAGTACAAAACATGATGCATAAAAGGTCTGCATAATTTTATTATGTTGCTGAATTTCCCAACAACTAGGGGAAGTGATTGATGTATGGCCAGCCAGGCCCCGAGGCATAATGCCATTGTTTACATGAATAAAAACATCAATATGTAGCAGGTTCAGTGCCTGTTTATCGGGCAGCACTCACAATGCTTTCATTTTAACACATTCATCTCTGCTGGGTTATTTAAGGCAAATGCCTTCAGGCACTCCCTTCAGCCTTGACGAATGGCATCCTTGTGCCAGCATCAGACAGAAGCAGCATGTAAATAGAACGTGTGACATGCAACCACCAGAGTTATTATAGATTGCATCATTTGCATCTTGAAGCAGTGTATCAGATCTCTTGCTAGATTAGGAGTGCCTTACAACAGAGCCTCACCAAAAGCTCCAAGATCATTGCCTGTTGCATTGTCCACAGCTTTGTAATACACAGACCTGACCATAAAAGGAGGAGATCCATCTACAAATAAAACATTAGGAACGGTAATGGTTGTGTTACAACACCACAGTGCCACCAGTATGGTGATGCATGCACCGATCACCAGGATCACCAGTACGGATGCTGCAAACACCGATCACCAGTACGGGTGCTGCATGCACGATCACCAGTACGGGTGCTGCAAGCAGCGATCACAAGTACGGGTGCTACATACACCGATCACCAGTACGGGTGCTGCAAGCACCGATCACTAGTATGGGTGCTGCATGCACCGATCACCAGTACGGGTGCTGCAAACACCCATCACCAGTATGGGTGCTGCATGCACCGATCACCAGTACGGGTGCTGCAAACACCGATCACCAGTACGGATGCTGCAAACACCGATCACTAGTACGGGTGCTGCATGCACCAATCACTAGTATGGGTGCTGCAAGCACCGATCACCAGTACGGATGCTGCAAACACCAATCACTAGTACGGGTGCTGCAAGCACCGATCACCAGTACGGATGCTGCAAACACCGATCACTAATATGGGTGCTGCAAGCACCGATCACCAGTACGGATGCTGCAAACACCGATCACTAATATGGGTGCTGCAAACACCGATCACCAGTACGGATGCTGCAAACACCGATCACCAGGATCACCAGTACGGGTGCTGCATGCACCAATCACGAGTACGGATGCTACATACACCGATCACCAGTACGGGTGCTGCAAGCACCAATCACGAGTACGGGTGCTACATACACCGATCACCAGTACGGGTGCTGCAAACACCGATCACCAGTACGGGTGCTGCATGCACCAATCATGAGTACGGATGCTACATACACCGATCACTAGTACGGGTGCTGCAAACACCGATCACCAGTACGGGTGCTGCATGCACCAATCACGAGTACGGGTGCTACATACACCGATCACCAGTACGGGTGCTGCATGCACCGATCAGCAGTACGGGTGCTGCAAGCACCAATCACGAGTACGGGTGCTACATACACCGATCACCAGTACGGGTGCTGCATGCACCGATCAGCAGTACGGATGCTGCATGCACCGATCACCAGTATGGATGCTGCAAACACCGATCACTAGTACGGATG
The DNA here is from genome assembly GCF_044704955.1 of Pristiophorus japonicus. Lineage (NCBI taxonomy): Eukaryota > Metazoa > Chordata > Chondrichthyes > Pristiophoridae > Pristiophorus > Pristiophorus japonicus. Next base: position 42,913,457 of record NC_091985.1, on the reverse strand, counting down.
CTGCAAGCACCGATCACCAGTACGGATGCTGCAAACACCGATCACTAGTACGGGTGCTGCATGCACCGATCACCAGTACGGATGCTGCAAACACCGATCACCAGTACGGATGCTGCAAACACCTATCACCAGTACGGATGCTGCAAGCACCGATCACTAGTACGGGTGCTGCATGCACCGATCACCAGTACGGATGCTGCATGCACCGATCACCAGTACGGATGCTGCAAACACCTATCACCAGTACGGATGCTGCATGCACCGATCACCAGTACGGATGCTGCAAACACCTATCACCAGTACGGATGCTGCATGCACCGATCACCAGTACGGATGCTGCAAACACCTATCACCAGTACGGATGCTGCATGCACCGATCACTAGTACGGATGCTGCAAGCACCGATCACTAGTACGGATGCTGCAAACACCTATCACCAGTACGGATGCTGCAAGCACCGATCACTAGTACGGGTGCTGCAAACACTGATCACTAGTACGGATGCTGCAAACACCGATCACTAGTACGGGTGCTGCATGCACCGATCACTAGTACGGGTGCTGCAAGCACCGATCACCAGTACGGATGCTGCAAACACCGATCACTAGTACGGGTGCTGCAAGCACCGATCACCAGTACAGATGCTGCAAACACCGATCACTAATATGGGTGCTGCAAACACCGATCACCAGTACGGATGCTGCAAACACCGATCACCAGGATGACCAGTACGGGTGCTGCATGCACCAATCACGAGTACGGATGCTACATACACCGATCACCAGTACGGGTGCTGCAAGCACCAATCACGAGTACGGGTGCTACATACACCGATCACCAGTACGGGTGCTACAAGCACCGATCACCAGTACGGGTGCTGCATGCACCGATCACCAGTACAGGTGCTGCATGCACCAATCACCAGTACGGGTGCTACAAACACTGATCACCAGTACGGGTGCTGCAAACAGCGATCACCAGTACGGGTGCTGCAAACACCGATCACCAGGATCACCAGTACAGGTGCTACATACACCGATCACCAGTACGGGTGCTGCATGCACCGATCACCAGGATCACCAGTACGGGTGCTGCAAACACCGATCACCAGGATCACCAGTACGGGTGCTGCAAACACCGATCACCAGGATCACCAGTATGGGTGCTGCAAATACCGATCACCAGGATCACCAGTACGGGTGCTGCAAACACCGATCACCAGGATCACCAGTATGGGTGCTGCAAATACCGATCACCAGGATCACCAGTACGGGTGCTGCAAACACCGTTCACCAGGATCACCAGTACGAGTGCTGCAAACACCGATCACCAGGATCACCAGTATGGGTGCTGCAAACACCGATCACCAGGATCACCAGTACGGGTGCTGCAAACACCGATCACCAGTATGGGTGCTGCATGCACCGATCACCAGTACGGGTGCTGCATGCACCGATCACCAGGATCACCAGTACGGGTGCTGCAAACACCGATCACCAGTATGGGTGCTGCATGCACCGATCACCAGTACGGGTGCTGCATGCACCGATCACCAGGTTCACCAGTACGGGTGCTGCAAACACCGATCACCAGTACGGGTGCTGTATGCACTGATCACCAGGATCACCAGTACGGGTGCTACAAACACTGATCACCAGTATGGGTGCTGCATGCACTGATCACCAATACAGATGCTGCATGCACCAATCACCAGTACGGGTGCTACAAACACCGATCACCAGTACGGGTGCTACAAACACCGATCACCAGGATCACCAGTACGGGTGCTGTATGCACCGATCACCAGTATGGGTACTGCAAATACCGATCACCAGGATCACCAGTACGGGTGCTACAAACACCGATCACCAGTATGGGTGCTGCATGCACCGATCACCAGGATCACCAGTATGGGTGCCACAAACACCCATCGCCAGTACGGGTGCTGCATGCACCGATCACCAGGATCACCAGTACGGGTGCTACAAACACCGATCACCAGTACGGGTGCTGCATGCACCGATCACCAGGATCACCAGTACGGGTGCTACAAACACCGATCACCAGTATGGGTGCTGCATGCACTGATCACCAGGATCACCAGTACGGGTGCTACAAACACCGATCACCAGTACGGGTGCTGCATGCACCGATCACCAGTACGGGTGCTGCATGCACCGATCACCAGGATCACCAGTACGGGTGCTACAAACACCGATCACCAGTATGGGTGCTGCATGCACTGATCACCAGGATCACCAGTACGGGTGCTACAAACACCGATCACCAGTACGGGTGCTGCATGCACCGATCACCAGGATCACCAGTACGGGTGCTACAAACACCGATCAGCAGTACGGGTGCTGCATGCACCGATCACCAGGATCACCAGTACGGGTGCTGCATGCACTGATCACCAGGATCACCAGTACGGGTGCTGCATGCACCGATCACCAGGATCACCAGTACGGGTGCTGCATGCACTGATCACCAGGATCACCAGTACGGGTGCTGCATGCACCGATCACCAGGATCACCAGTACGGGTGCTGCATGCACTGATCACCAGGATCACCAGTACGGGTGCTGCAAACACCGATCACCAGTACAGATGCTGCATGCACCGATCACCAGGATCACCAGTACGGGTGCTACAAACACTGATCACCAGTACGGGTGCTGCATGCACCGATCACCAATACGGGTGCTGCATGCACCGATCACCAGGATCACCAGTACGGGTGCTACAAACACTGATCACCGGTACGTGTGCTGCAAGCACCGATCACCAGTACGGGTGCTGCAAGCACCGATCACCGGTACGGGTGCTGCGTACACCCATTACATTATAACGGTAAGGCAGATCAGCTGTACAATTCTCCAGCACTCTGGGCGGGTCACTCATCAAGCACCTGAAGCGCCAGGGTCAGAGTGTCAGCAGCCAGTGAATAGCTGTTGGCTACTCATTGTATACCAGGTCATTTCCCAACATGGGGAAATGGGCACCAGACACAGGGGACATCAAACAGGGACACCAGCATTTAAAATATATATATTTAATGGCATCTCCTCCTTCAGTACCCATCCCAAATGGACAGTATGGCCGCAGCAATGTTCCGATGCCCCAGCTGCATTATGTGGTGGCTGCTTAATATAAATGAAACTCAGGTGCTCAAAAGCCTAGCATCAAGTTTTTTCACAGACTTCAAGTCTTCTCTGCATTCTCCGCCTGTACTGTGGTGGGTTTGGTGCCAAGACAGATTACAGGCCTGGGGACTTTATACCCAATAATGTGGAGTATGGGCATTCACCATTAGCCCCTATAACCAATACTATGGGGCAGAGTAGCTGCTGGTGTCCAGTCTGAGTAAACCGCTCCCACAAAAACACAGCAAAATTGACAAACCACCGCAGAAAATTTATTCTCCCTCTATTAAAAATGGGACATCAGCATGCAATTTCATATCACTCCTTGTGTTACGTTTTCAGCTAATTGGGACAAATTTCATATTCATAAAGCAGCAACAAATCAGGAACTGAACTGAGGAAAATCTACCACAAGAGCAGAAACGGATCCAATCAAATCACCCAAAAAAGTCAGTATCTTTCAGGACACAATTTTTTTTGTGTCAGTCACTCAAATTTCTAATGTTGAAAATAAGGAAGTAAAAATTACTATTTCACAATAATCTCTAGCTCTCCACTGCCTATTTCAACTCTTCCACTGACTCAGTGTTGTCAGACTGTTTGTCCGATATCGAGTCGTGGATCAGCCACAATTTCCTCCAGTTAAACATTTGGAATACTGAAGTCATCGGTCATTGTCTATGGACGCCACCAAACACTCTGTGCCCTTGTCACGATTGCAACCCCATCCACAGTCATTGTCTCAGGTTGAATGAGACATTTCACAACATCAGTGTCCTCTTATTCAACACCAAGTTGAGCATCTGACCCCATATCATCATAGGCAGTCCCTCAGAATCGAGGAAGACTTGCTTCCACTCCTAAAATGAGTCCTTTGGTGGCTGAACAGTCCAATGCGAGAGCCACAGACCCTGGCACAGGTGAGACAGATAGTCGTTGAGGGTGTTATGTATGCAACCCTAGGTAACCTGTATCATACCACCACCAGAGGGCATACCTGTTGGAGTCCCAAGGGCTCCCAGCATCCCTTGGGAGCACTGTATATAAGGAGGTCTCCCATGCTGTACCAGCACTCTGGAATTTGAATAAAAGGAGCAAGGTCACACTTACTCATGTCTATAGTACTCAGTTGCATTACTTTATTATTATGAACATAACGGTGGAAGGGGGGGTGGGACTGATTTGTCGCACACTCCTTCCGCTGTCTGCACCTGACCTCTTCATGCTTGCGACACTGAGATTCGAAGAGCTCAACGCCCTCCCGGGTGCACTTTCTCCATCTAGGGCGGTCTTCAGCCAGGTGATGTCAGTGGTGATGTCGCACTTCACCAGGGAGGCTTTGAGGATGTCCTTGTAATGTTTCCGCTGCCCACCTTTGGCTCGTTTGCCATGAAGGAGCTCCGCATAGAACAATTGCTTAGGGAGCCTCATGTCTGGCATATGAACTATGTGGCTTGCCCAGCAAAGCTGATCGAATGTGATTAGTGCTTCAATGCTGGGGATGTTAGCCTGGGCGAAGACAATGATGTTGGTGCGCCTGTCCTCCCAGGGGATTTGCAGGATCTTGCGGAGACACCATTAGTGATATGCCTCCAGCAACTGGAGGTGTCTTCTGTACATTGTCCATGCCTCTGACCCATCCAGGAGGGTGGGTATTACTACAGCCCGAGCTTAGTGGTAGATTTGAGGGCCTGGTCTTCAAACACTCTTTTCCTCGGGTGGCCAAAAGCTGTACTGACGCACCGGAGGCGATGTTGAATCTCCGCATCAAAGTCTGAGGATCCCGAGGTATGGGAAGTGGTCCACGTTGTCGAGGGCTGCGCTGTGAATCTTGATGACTGGGGGGCAGTGCTGTGCAGCGAGGACAGGCTGGTGGGGGACCTTTGTCTTACGGATGTGAAGTGTAAGGCCCATGCTTTCATATGCCTTGGTGAATACATAGACTATATCCTGGAGTTCAGCCTCAGAATGTGCGCAGACGCAGGCGTCGTCGGCGTACTGCAGCTCAACGACAGAGGTTGGGGTGATCTTGGACCTGGCCTGGAGGTGGCGTAGGTTAAACAGCTTCCCACTGGTTCTGTAGTTTAGTTCCACTCCAGCAGGGAGCTTGTTGACTGTGTGGTGGAGCATGGCAACGAGGAAGATGGAGAAGAGGTTTGGAGTGATGACGCAGCCCTGTTTGACCCGATCCGGACGTGGATTGGGTCTATAATAATCACGGTCTGCATGTCGTCGTGGAGCAGGTGAAGGATGTTGACAAACTTTTGGGGGCATCCAAAACGGAGGAAGACGCTCCATAAACCCTCATGGTTGACAGTGTCAAAGGTCTTTGTAAGATCGAAAAAGGCCATGTCTAAGGACTGGCGCTGCTCCTTGCATTTTTCGTGCAGCTGTCGCACTGCAAAGATCATGTCTGTTGTGCCCTGTAGGGGACGAAATCTGCACTGTGATTCCGGGAGGAGCTCCTCGGCCAGAGGGAGAAGACGGTTGAGGAGAACTCTAGTGACAACCTTCCCAGTGGCTGATAGCAGGGAGATTCTCCTGTAGTTGCCGCAGTCGGACTTGTCCCCCTTTTTAAAGATAGTCATGATCACTGCATCTCTGAGATCTCCTGGCATGCTCTCCTCCCTCCAAATGATGCCAACAGTGCCTCTCCGCCATATTTTAGCGCCTCAGCAGGAATTCCATCCGCACCTGTAGCCTTGTTATTCTTGAGCTGTTTTATGGCTTTGCCTACCTTGTGCAGAGTTGGGGTTTCACTGAGGTGGTGGCGGGTTGCATGCTGTGGGATGGGGTTGAGAACACTCGAGTCAAAGGTAGAGTCTCGATTGAGGAGATCTTCAAAGTGCTCCTTCCAGCGGGCCCTGACACCCGCGGTGTCCTTGATGAGTGTTTCTCCATTCTTGGCCAGGAATGGGGTGGGGCCTTGGGAGTTTGGACCATAGGTGACCTTGACTGCAGTGGAGAATCCCGCACATCATGGTTGTCGGCCAGCTGCTGTATCTCCTGTTCTTTAAGTCCCGGGTTTTTTGTTGGACCTCAGCCTTGAGCCATCTGTAACGTTGCTTTGCAGGTCCCGAGTTGTTGGGTTGTTGCTTGAGGCTCAGAAATGCTCTGCGCTGACGATCTATTAGTTCTTGGATCTCCTGATCGTTTTCATCAAACCAGTCCTGGTGTTTTCTGGTTGAGTGACCAAGTGTCTCTTCACTGGTTATGGAGGCTTGGAGAGCAGACCAAGTACTGTGGGCATTCAGCATCTCAGGGTCATCAAGGCACACCAGATTGGCTGTGAGGTGCTGGCTGTATAGGGCTCTCTTAGCTGGGTCTCTAAGTGCCCCGGCATTAACTTTTTTGCGGCACTGCTTCTGCTGTCCCCTCTACTTTGGGGCTATGTTTATATTGATGATAGATTGGATTAGGCGATGGTCCATCCAGCAGTCATCAGCTCTTGTCATGGCGTGGGTGATGCGCATGTCCTTGCGATCCCTGGCTTGAACGATGATATAGTCAAGCAGGTGCCAATGTTTGGAGCGAGGGTGTTGCCACGATGCCTTGTATTTGTTTGGAACCGGGTGTTGGTGATGAGGAGTTCATGTTCCAGACATTTTGTCAGGAGTAGGGTACCGCTGCAGTTGGCTTTCCCTACCTCCTCTCTGCCAATCACGTCTCCTCAGAGGGTTGTGTCTTTGCCGACCCTGGCATTAAAGTCACCTAGGAGGATCAATTTGTCGCCCGTGGGGATGCGGGACAGGGATGTCTCGAGGTTGGAATAAAAACCCTCTTTAGCCTCGAGTGTTGGGGCATACACACTGATGACTGTGGCGTATTGGTTCTGGGATAGGGTAAGACGAAGAGTTATGAGGTGTTCGTTAACCCCGCAGGGGGAGTCTTTGAGGCGGTCGACCAGTTCATTTTTGACGGCGAAGCCAATTCCATGAAGGCGGCATTCTTCCTCTGGTTTTCCTTTCCAGAAAAAGGTGTAACCTCCACCATGTTCCTTGAGCTGGCCTTCCCTTGCCTGCCGGGTCTCGCTTAGGGCAGCGATGTCGATGTCAAAACGTCTAAGTTCCCGGGCAACTATGGCGGTGCGGCGTTCCGGCCTATCGCTGTTGGAGTTGTCCATGAGGGTCCTGACGTTCCAGGTCTCGAACTTCATATTAACGAAATGGAAGATGCCTGTGTGAGAGTTCTTTTAACGTGGGGTGGCCACTGCTCATCGGCAGCCACACGGGCTTAGCTGAGCAAGGTCTTGGTCCAGTGGCAAGGGGGTCCAAGACAACTGGAGACCAGGCACTGCTGTATAAGCCTAATTGTCTACGGCAAGATGTTGGCCGCAAACTCGCCGCTGAGTAGCGCCACTGATGGTAGATGGCCCGTGGCTTGGTTGGGGGGCAGGCATTAGGAAGGTCAGCTGTCCGCTGGGGTTCTCAGGGATGTTTGGAAACTTTCTTCCAAGGTTAAAAATTTACCCAGAGGTTTCCAAGTTGTTTTAAAAGTTTGAGTTTAAAAGTATTTCCAAAATATTTTTTTAAAAAGTTACTCAGGTTGATTGAAGGTTTAATAAATAGATTAAGAGTTGATTAAAAGTTATAGTAAAAAAAAGTTCTCCAAGTTGATTAAAAAATTTTAAGTTTTCCTGAATTGTTTAAGAAGTTTAAAAGTTGATTAAAAGTTTAAAAATTGAGTCCCTTCGGCCAGTTCGACGCCAGCCCCGGAGTCCCTCCGGCCGGTTCAGCGCCAGCCCCGGGCAGAATGTCCCACAGTACTGCTGGAACACTCCTCCTTGTGGCCGGCGGGCCCAGAAGAACTGGCGGGCCTCGAAGAGTCAGCGGACCCTGAAGTGTCGGCGGGCCCCAGAAGAGTTTCGGAAGAGTTGGCGGGCCCAGAATAGCCAGCGGGTTAAATCCTAACCCGGGGTAGAAGCGGGCCGGTGCGGGGTCCCTTCGGCAGGGTCCTAGGTGGTTATCCGCACGACTTGTTCAGCTGGAATATACTCCCCATCACAAAGACCACTTACTTGCACCTCCATAACCTTTCCTGCGTCAGTCTCTCGGGGACTGAAACCCTCGTCCAGCCCTTTATTACCTCCAGACTCAACTATTTCAATGCTCTCTGGCCTCCCATCCTTCACCCTCTGTAAACCCGCTCACCTAACATTGGCTCCCAGTCCCCCAATTTAACATTTCTCGGGCTCACCTGTAGATCTTGGTCTTATTCTTCCCTATCGTCCTCTGGCCCGATAACTAAACCCCCCCGCCTGCCCCCGCATTCAAACTTCCCATTCCTCTGACTCTTGCCTTTAGGAAAAGCTCCCTTCCCAGTGTCCCACCATGGGCAACCGTGCCTTCAGCCATCTCGGCCCAAAGTTTTGTAATTCTCTCCTTAAACCCCACCACCTCTCCACCTCCCTCACCTTTTTGATACCCTCCTTAAAACCCACCACTTTCACCAAGATTTTGGTCACCCCCTCCTAGTATCACCCAAGACCATACTGATCATAAGCAACATCCTGTGCGACTGTGACTGTGGCTCCCTATCTCTCCTCATCCTGCTTGAACTCGCTGCATCTTTGCCTGTGAAATCAACAGAATGAAAATCTGCCGGGTTCTATAAAGGGCAAGGCGATCCGCTCCACCACATTACCGCCCAGCTGGTTTTAATGTCCTTTTTATTCGGTGTATCTTCACAGGAGTTTGATGTGTATCTCTGAGGCAGACTTTGTTCTAATCAGTCTCTGGTCATCCAGGAATGAGGGACATCAGAGGCTGAATGCTAGCATTTCACCATGTAAGAAGTGTCCAACCAGGTTTCAAGGATTAAACAAAATGATTTATTTTTAGGAATATTATTTGCATTGCTAGCTCAGTAGATGTCCCTAATCAAAATATTAACTCCTGATGTAGTTCTGTAACAGTTCATTAATGTAGTAAAACATAGGGCTAATTTCCTACGCGCAGTTCCCCTGTGGCAAGAGAAGAGAAGCAGTAATGGCTCATTAGCGGTAATGGCTTTCTTTACAGTGTGAGCAATTGAAAAAGTGCTGGTAGAATTACAATTCTGCTTTTATATTCCTTGTTTTAGAGAAAGGGTAAGTGTGGGCCAATTTGTAATACCCTGCTTTCACTTGGCACCAACTGTGTTCTTGCTGTTATACGATTCCAGTCACTGAGAGTGGTGAGCATGTGGAATTCTCTATCACAGAAAGTTATTGAGTCCAGTTCGTTAGATCTTTTCAAAAAGGAATTAGATGTGGCCCTTACGGCTAAAAGGGATCAAGGGGTATGGCGAGAAAGCAAGAATGGGGTACTGGAAATTCATGATCAGCCATGATCTTATTGAATGGTGGTGCAGGCTCGAAGGGCCGAATGGCCTACTCCTGCACCTATTTTCTATGTTTCTGTGCATGCAGTATTTGCGGAAGAGGAGTTTTAATAGTTTTTAAATGTCCCACTTCATCTGTTGGGGCTGCTGATGGGGGAGAGTTAGTGTATCCAAATCCATCGGTCAGGGTTTTGTCAGTTGTAAACTTGCCACCCGCCTACTGCAATCCGTGTGAGGCCCAACCATAAGAATAATTCGGGCAAGTTTCCAGCGCTAACGGGTGCCGACAAGTCAGAGTTGAGCCAGAAGTGTGTCTTTAATGGGCGCGGGGGGGGGGGACAGCGGGGAGGGGTGCCTTGGCACCGAGGGGCCAACTAGTTCAATCAGGCCCCACAAAACTCAGTGCCGGGGTGCTTTATGGCAGCATTTTCAGAGCGTCTTGCAGCGATCCCTTTGAAGGCCAGATTCGACTGCTCGGCAGAACACCAAAATTGCAATGGGGTCGTACATTCGGCGTGGAACCCTCATTTGCATATTGTTGGAAGATATTTTGTGTGGGATCGCTGCTCACCAGTTTCATGTCTCAAGATCGCGACAGGCTGGATGTCTGCAGAAACCGGGTGATGGGTGAAAACAGGTCCGACAATCGGGCCCAGCATCTCTCCCCTCGTTTTCTGCTGGCAAACATTGCTCTTAATGCCAGTGAAATGGTATAAGGTTGGTGCAATAGTTAAAATAGGTGCTAACTGCTCGCTGTGATAAATGCTAATGGCCAGCATACGAAAGAATTTTCTACTAACAAGAGCCTCTTACTGTCTGCTCAAGGGAAAATAAGGCTACGATCTCTTAAACAGGTATAATAAAGAATTTCAATTTTTTTTTAAAACCACATGGATTTTGTTTCCCTGCTTCGAGTTACTAAAAGCCAAAATTCCAATTCTGCAGCTGCTGGATGTCAAGTAGCTTGGGTGAATACTTGAAAAGGAAGACTGCTCCTGTGACTGTTGCTGATGCTCCCATAACAAATAACACAGTATTGATTACCTGCAAGGGAAAGGAATAGCTTTACTAGAAGCATATTTATACAACTATTTTGTTGTAATCTGTAAAACATAAATCGTTAACTCAAATGCCCCCTGATTTAAACGGGGGGGGGGTCACTAAAACAGAAACGTTCAAACAAGTGAGCATATTTATACAACTATTTTGTTGTAATCTGTAAAACATAAATCGTTAACTCAAATGCCCCCTGATTTAAACGGGGGGGGGCACTAAAACAGAAACGTTCAAACAAGTGAGCATATTTATACAATAGGGTAACATTTTTGCAGGTGTTACACTGCCGCCAGGGGCTCATATGCAACTCGCACAGATCACATGTTGCGGATGCAATGCCTGGGATTGCCTTCAATTGAACTCAGTGGACAGAAAGCGGCAGCAACATGCGTGTGTTTTTTCCAAGATGCACTGGCTGCCGTAAGACCCCACCCCCAATCAACAAATCAAGACCTGGCAAAATGTTGCCTTAGTGTACAACATGATCAAAGCTGTGAAAACACCTTGCAGAATGTTGATTGATATAAAAGAAATAATTGATTTTCCGAAAATGCACCGTAACTTAGGCCCTGAAATTGTGACTCGCAGCCAGGATGGAGAGCAGACAGAGCGGAAGCGGAGGGCAGATGAGCCGGAATTTTGGATGGGACCCAGTTCTGCAAGAATTATACCGTAATTTCATTTTTTTTTGGGGGGGGGGGCTTAATTTGAGGGAGGCTTCTGCTGCTTTCCTTCTCTGTCCTCCTGTTAAGTGGGAGTGATCCAAGGCATTTCTGGGAATTCCACCCAATATGCCCTTAAGGTCAGAGTGTAACTCCTGCCAACGGAGAGCTGGCATGCGTTCCAGTGAGGCCCTCGGGAAATCCCTTGCAGAAATCCAGGCAAGTATAATTCAGCATTTATTTACAGCACTTATGGCTTCCTTTGAAGTTGTAAATTGGAAATCTGCTAAATGTCTTCATACAAACATAGAAAATAGGTGCAGGAGTAGGCCATTCGGCCCTTTGATTCTGCACCACCATTCAATGAGTTCATGGCTGAACATGCAACTTCAGTACCCCATTCCTGCTTTCTCGCCATACCCCTTGATCCCCCTAGTAGTAAGGATTACATCTAATTCCTTTTTGAATATATTTAGTGAATTGGCCTCAACAACTTTCTGTGGTAGAGAATTCCACAGGTTCACCACTCTCTGGGTGAAGAAGTTTCTCCTCATCTCGGTCCTAAATGGCTTACCCCTTATCCTTAGACTGTGACCCCTGGTTCTAGACTTCCCCAACATTGGGAACATTCTTCCTGCATCTAACCTGTCTAAACCCGTCAGAATTTTAAATGTTTCTATGAGATCCCCTCTCATTCTTCTGAACTCCAATGAATACAAGCCCAGTTAATCCAGTCTTTCTTGATATGTCAGTCCCACCATCCCAGGAATCAGTCTGGTGAACCTTCACTGCACTCCCTCAATAGCAAGAATGTCCTTCCTCAAGCTAGGAGTCCAAAACTGTACACAATACTCCAGGTGTGGCCTCACCAAGGCCCTGTACAACTGTAGTAACACCTCCCTGCCCCATACTCAAATCCCCTCGCTGTGAAGGCCAACATGCCATTTGCTTTCTTTACTGCCTGCTGTACCTGCATGCCAACCTTCAATGACTGATGTACCATGGCACCCAGGTCTCATTGCACCTCCCTTTTTCCTAATCTGTCACCATTCAGATAATAGTCTGTCTCTCTGTTTTTACCACCAAACTGAATAACCTCACATTTATCCACATTAAACTTCATCTGCCATGCATTTGCCTACTCACCTAACCTATCCAAGTCACTCTGCAACCTCATAGCATCCTCCTCGCAGCTCATACTGCCACCCAACTTAGTGTCATCCGCAAATTTGGAGATATTACATTTAATCACCTCGTCTAAATCATTAATGTACAATGTAAACAGCTGGGGCCCCAGCACAGAACCTTGCGGTACCCCACTAGTCACTGCCTGCCATTCTGAAAAGTACCCATTTACTCCTACTCTTTGCTTTCTGTCTGCCAACCAGTTCTCAATCTACGTCAGCACACTACCCCCAATCCCATGTGCTTTAACTTTGCACATTAATCTCTTGTGTGGGACCTTGTCGAAAGCCTTCTGAAAGTCCAAATACACCACATCAACTGGTTCTCCCTTATCCACTCTACTGGAAACATCCTCAAAAAATTCCAGAAGATTTGTCAAGCATGATTTCCCTTTCACAAATCCATGCTGACTTGGACCTATCATGTCACCTCTTTCCAAATGCGCTGCTATGACATCCTTAATAATTGATTCCATCATTTTACCCACTACCAATGTCAGGCTGACTGGTCTATAATTCCCTGTTTTCTCTCTCCCTCCTTTTTTAAAAAGTGGGGTTACATTGGCTACCCTCCACTCCATAGGAACTGATCCAGAGTCTATGGAATGTTGGAAAATGACTATCAATGCATCCGCTATTTCAAACGCCACCGCCTTAAGTACTCTGGGATGCAGACCATCAGGCCCTGGGGATTTATCGGCCTTCAATCCCATCAATTTCCCCAACACAATTTCCCGACTAATAAGGATTTCCCTCAGTTCCTCCTTCTTACAAGACCCTCTGACCCCCTTTATATCCGGAAGGTTGTGTGTGTCCTCCTTAGTGAATACCGAACCAAAATACTTGTTCAATTGGTCTGCCATTTCTTTATTTCCCGTTATGACTTCCCTTGATTCTGACTGCAGGGGACCTATGTTTGTCTTTACTAACCTTTTTCTCTTTACATATCTATAAAAGCTTTTGCAGTCCGTTTTAATATTCCTTGCAAGCTTCCTCTCGTACTCTTATTTTCCCTGCCCAAATCAAACTCTTTATCATTCGTCAATCTATCCTAGAAAATTCACACCTCATACCTTCAAAGTTACTCTTCTTTAAGTTCTGGACCATGGTCTCTGAATTAACTGTTTCATTCTCCATCCTAATGTAGAATTCCACCATATTATGGTCACTCTTCCCCAAGGGGCCTCGCACAACGAGATTGCTAATTAATCCGCTCTCATTACACAACACGCAGTCTAAGATGGCCTCCCCCCTCGTTGGTTCCTCGACATATTGGTCTAGAAAACCATCCCTTATGCACTCCAGGAAATCCTCCTCCACCGTATTGCTTCCAGTTTGGTTAGCCCAATCTATATGCATCTTAAAGTCACCCATGATAACTGCTGCACCTTTATTGCATGCACCCCTAATTTCCTGTTTGATGCCCTCCCCAACATCACTACTACTGTTTGGAGGTCTGTACACAACTCCCACTAACGTTTTTTGCCCTTTGGTGTTCTGCAGCTCTATATAGATTCCACATCATCCAAGCTAATGTCCTTCCTAACTATTGCATTAATCTCCTCTTTAACCAGCAATGCTACCCCACCTCCTTTTCCTTTTATTCTATCCTTCCTGAATGTTGAATACCCCTGGATGTTGAGTTCCCAGCCCTGATCATCCTGGAGCCACGTCTCTGTAATCCCAATCACATCATATCTGTTAACATCTATTTGCACAGTTAATTCATCCACCTTATTGCGGATACTCCTTGCATTAAGACACAAAGCCTTCAGGCTTGTTTTTTTAACACCCTTTGTCCTTTTAGAATTATGATGTAGTGTGGATTAGGGATGGGCCTACAAACCTTCCCTTGGGGCAGTCGTGATGTCTGCTCTGTCGCAATTGCACCAGCACACTTGGAAGTTTTGACCCCTTCATTTAAAGAAGTGACAATGTAGTGGTGCACTTTCATGCAGCTATTGGAATGTGGTAGATCTTCTTGGACTGCTGCATCAACCTTTCATAAACACTGCAACATCCTTTTGGATGAGCTTAAGTTTATGGAGGGTGGATGATGAGAGGCTGGCTAGGAGAGCATTGGAATAGTCATGTCTGGAGGTAACAAAAGTATAGCTGAGGGGTTCGGCAGAAGATGGGCTGAGGCAGGAGTGGAGACGGACAATGTTATGGAGGTATATATAGGCAGGCTTGGCGATGGATAGGATATGGGGTCGGAAGTTCAGTTCCGGGTCAAATAGGACACCAAGGTTGCAAACAGTCTGGTTCAGCCTCAACCAGTGGCCAGAGAGGGAAATGGAATCTGTGATTAGGAAATGAAATTTCTGGCGTGGGCTGAAGACAATGGCTTCGGTCTTCCCATTTAGTCAGAGGAAATCTCTGGTCATCCAGCACTGGAGGTCAGACAAACAGTCTTTAGCCTAAAATTGACAGGACAAAGCACCCACTTTATTCAGTGCATATTGTCTTTCTCACAGAAAATGGCAGTGTACAACAGAAGGCACCGAGAACAGATGAGCAGAGAATTCCTGTCAGTCAAACCCCTCATCCTCTTCAGAGAAACTACACATCCTGGTGCAGAATTCTTCATCGGTTTTTGCATCCCATTTGGACATTCAGAAGTATCTTTTCTGTTGATGAGCAGCACGAGTGTATGAAAGGTGCTGGGTAATCACATGGTGTCGCCCAGTGCCTTGGGAACGCCATATCTTTTCTAAAACCTAGCCAGCCTTTCTTGTTAATGCTGCTGCCAAATCTTAATGCAGAATTTAATATATTCGCCAGTAATATTTAAACAGAGCATCTGTCATCTTGGCAGTGCACCAATGAACTACAGACTGGAAGCAGCCTATGCCACCATCACTTGTACTGTTGTGAGCAGCAGCTGATAGCAGGTCAGGTTCCAGGAAATGGCAAAATTCCTCAATGGCTTCCTTGGTAAGATATACATTTTCCCTAGTGGGATCAAGCTAATTCGGTCATCTGTGGTACACATTCCATAGAAGGATAGTGGGTGCTGGTGATCCTCCTCCCTTGCCCTCCTCCTCCACAACCACATACAACACAGTGAGGCTTGCTAATATATTCATGCTGCTAGGTGGAATGAAACAGATGAGTAGCTCCTTTCAAAGTCCACTGCTCCGTTCTGTACTTCCAGCAGTATTCTCCGCTTATCTTAATGCCACTTTTATAGTAGATGCCATTAATGCAATGTGGACTAGAAAGCAAGCTTGAGCAAATTTGCTCATTCCCCTTCAATTAGTGTATAATCTGTGAGTGAGCCAAAAACCTTTACTGCTGGTTCTGTGCATTAATGTACATTATACAGATTCAATCCCAGAAGGGATTTTTTGAAGATGGCCAACAATGAGCGATATGAACAAAATGGCTACACACTAATGCACACATGCATTTGCTCGAACACAGAATCAATTCACCTCTAAACGGAATCCCTTCTTACTCCGCAAAATAAGGGGTTAAAATAAATAAAGACCATTTAAAAATGTTAAAACGTGATACCTTGCTTTGCCATTTTGACCGCTGGATCACCTCGTGGTAACGTATTCTGGTAAAAGTCACCTAAAAACAAAACCAAAGTAATGGAAAGGATTTAAACTGAAGGTGTTTGCCCCATTCACCGTGAACTACATCAGGTTATATAAAGTGTATAGAGTTTGAGAATTGGTACATATCTCACCATGGTGTATAAGGGCACAATAGTCTTTGGCATACAGAAGTGAAGGAAATTATCCACATTTTTACGGAAAATAAACCACTTTGAGTTCACATGCTTACGCATCTGAAAATAGATATGCAGAAAACAACAGTTTAAAAAAAATAACTGCAAATTTTATGTAACCAAAAATTGCAACATATTGATATATTGTATTTTAAAATACTAATCAGCATGTAAGTGTATTGAAGATCAACTGATGTTCACAGTGGAGGCCAGACAGGTAAAGGCCGTAATACTAGCTGAGGCTTAATCCTATTTTGATGAAAGAGATGCAATACTATTTTCCAAAGCAACTGGATCGAGACAGCTGGCGCCACACGACCAGCAAAGACCTGAATATATTGGAGAATGAGCTTTGAACCAAAATTCAATATACTATATTGGATTCACATGGATCTCCAATGGGTGTCTTTGTAGTTATATTGAAAATTAATTGAACTTTTTCTATTGACTTGTGTTAAACAGCAAGAAATGCATTCAAGAAAATCTGACTTACATTTTGTCAAAATCCACGGGGCTACTCAGCCTATCTTGATAACCACCAGAATAGTGATATATGGAACAGACATGCAACAAAAATTGTAAATGTTGTATCTATTAATAAGTCATTCCAAAAACCAAGCTGGGTATGCATCTGTTTAAGAATAGAACTGAGGATATGGGGATAGATGATGATGAAATGACAGCAAACTTCAGAGCCAATTTTAAGGGCCCCCCACTAGATGTAAACAGGGCGATAGCAACCAGAGAATATCTTCAGGTCACTTACCTTGCTTTACACTGGCACTCTGGCCGTTGACATTTTTGGTCAGATTCTGAGACGAGTGGCCGGAGCGACCACCCATTTCCGGCACAAGGCCAATTAGATGATGTACATTGGACCCACACTGCAATTTTCATGTACAAATGGACAAAGTATGCACAGCACTTGCTCCACCCATTTCTACTCGGCCGTTAGGTGAGCCTCAAGAAATTTATAATTTTGTTTTTGGCAAGGCCAAGAGGAGAAGTGCTCCACCTGTGTCCACAAAACAACTCCGGCCTGCTGGAAATCTGCGCTCACCCATCCCCTGGCTTCGACTGTCGTCCAGATCAGCATGGGAGCGAGCCGATTTCTGGCCTTCCCACAATCGTGCCCACCGCTCACTAGTAAACAAGGTCCGGGCTTCAAAGCAGCAGCAACAGTTGAACAGCACTCTGCCCAGTGTCTGCCTCCTGCTAAAATCTTCCCTTTTATGTTGTATGCGTCTCTGGGCCTCTATTCATGGCCTTCGTGGTGGTGTGCTGGTGACAAAGGTGAGATTGAACAGAGTTCCCTTATCTTTTCTTGCTTTCCAGCAAAAGAAGACAATAAAATACTATTAGCTAGCAGTTTTATCCCAGCCTTCACAGAGCAAGCGAAAAGATCCTCTTCAACTTGAACTAGAATAGATCATTCTTGTATAAATTTTGCCTCCACCTGTCCACTGCCCACAGTAGCATAATTAAAATCAGGAGCCCATTGTGTGGAGGATTGTAAATGCCAATTCATCCCTCTGTGATAATGAGAAATGTTAGTCTAAATCAACCATAAGAAAATGCAAGGTTCTGAAAGCAGAAACAATCTACATAAGAACATAAGAAATAGGAGCAGGAGTCGGCCATATGGCCCCCCCGAGCCTGCTCCGCCATTCAATAAGATCATGGCTGATCTGATCATGGACTCAGCTCCACTTCCCTGCCCGCTCCCCATAACCCCTTATCCCCTTATCCCCTTATCATTCAAGAAACTGTCTATTTCTGTCTTAAATTTATTCAATGTCCCAGCTTCCACAGCTCTCTGAGGCAGCAAATTCCACAGATTTACAACCCTCAGATGAAATTTCTCCTTATTTCAGTTTTAAATGGGCAGCCCCTTATTCTAAGATCATGCCCTCTAATTCTAGTCTCCCCCATCAGTGGAAACATCCTCTCTGCATCCACCTTGTCAAGCCCCCTCATAATCTTAGACATTTCGATAAGATCACTTTGCATTCTTCTAGATCCTGAACACTGAATCCTGCTACCAAATTAAAGGGTTTATTATAAAAAATGTCCTGGGAACGGTTTGCCGCATACCTCCACATAGTTGTACATCGCCAGGTCAGCTATAGCATGGTCATCAGGTACACGCAACCTTGAAAACTCTGGGAGACATTTAGCTGCAATGTAGAAATATTCACATTTTAAACAGCAACTCAAAGCATCAATTTGTTATTTGAATTAAATATAATTCGTTAGTTTACTGGATTACACTAATTTTCTGCCTAAATGAGCGTTGCTCAATTGACAAAATAATTTGTCAATTTGAAAATGAATCATGCATTGTGTGTGAATTCACATAGGTCATATATTAAAGCAGAGGTGTATTCATCTGAATTCCTATACAATCCTGCACACCAATTCTAGTCGCTCAGTTTTCTTTTATTCTTGTGCCTGGGAGCAGATATTTTGTGCAGAACTCCTCCTCGTCTGACATCAGGAGGTTCCATCCAAGTGTCATCACGAGTAGAAACAGTGGATTGTGGGTAGCGCTCTACATTTACGGTTTCATTGGAGCTGAACATCTTGATGTCAAATGGGATAGGATGGCGTGGGTGAGGAAAGAGTTCTACACTAGCAATTGTAATTTATAAAACATGATAAAGGGGTGATGCCAAGATACTAGTGTTACCAAGTTTGCTCCTTATAACATTTAGGAATAGTGGATTGCTTTTTTTTTAAATTGGCTTGGTGCTACCAGTGATAACGGCAAACGCAAACTTAGTGACCTTACTGGGTCCCTGCTTGTAACATGCGCCACACATTCTCTTATTCACGTTTGTTCCTCCTGTTCTTTGCTCTTGCAGAGAAGGTGCGAGAGCTTCATTGGGCATGCATATTCTAAATTAAGAAGTGCACTGAAATGCAGCTCAATTTTTTATTTAATCGGGTGGAAGTCTGGAGCCTCTGGGTCAGCAGGGAGGCAATTACAGAGTTGTGCTATCAAGTGCAAGTATGCCTGGGAGTACTTACTGCCAATGTTCCCTGTAAGCTTGGTTTGTTCTGTGCAGCTTGTTTCCTTTAATTTGCAATCCCATTCGCAGTGTTTACAATATAAAAGCCGGTGAGCAGCCTGCACAGGACCTTCCAGATTACTGTGCGGCCGTGCGCTCTCCTGAGCGGGAACATTGCTTCCCACCCCATTCCCGCTTGATTTCTGCCCACTGCCATATTAACTGTGCACATTTCTTAGGCAGCCAAGATGTCCACCATAAGCAGGCATGATGTCATTAGATCTCAGATGCAATATTAACAGTGCTGAGTAAAAGTGAGAGAGATTGGTTTCAGCTGTATTTTAAAGGATTCAGATTGTAAGGATCCGAATGCTGCTGTGCTTTTTGGATTTCCATGTCGTATTTAAGCTTGCAAATTAATTGTGCCTTATATTGTTTTTGCCTTTGGAAACCATTGGATTGTACTAGGACCAGCAACACTTGGGACACAATCCTTTTCTCTTCAGACTTTGGTCCCAAGTCCATTTTCTACAGTTTAGATACACATAACCTCATATAGGAGGGGGCGTGGGGGGCACATATTAGGAATTCAGTTGTGGAAATTAACACCTTGCAAGATTTTCCATCCATTGATTTTAACAGATAGAAAATCCTGCAGTGCCATCATGTGAGAGAAACTCTGGGGTATAGTCTGAAACTGGAGCACGTTCATCAAGTGAGGGACAAGTAACTTCGAGGGCAGAGGACAGAGCGTTCACACTGAAGGTATTTTGGAAGAAAATATGCACTCTTAGTCAAAATGTAGCTGGATTATCTGTCTTGAAATGGATGAAACATTAGGAATTCTAGCATCATTGCTGTATAATGCACTGTTGGGAAATGATTTAAATGAGTCGCCTGTGACTTTGCCAAATAAAGAAAGTGAATTTCCCTCAGAGTGCATTAATAATGCTGTAGGTAATAGGTATGGAAATATGGAGTATTTAAAGTTTCATCTAGTGATAGAAATGTGCAGGTGAAGGCGCAAGAGTGAATCACAGTATGGTGATGCCTAAATAAGGAGTGTGCGACATACAAAGCAAATTTAATAGAATAGATACTTTTATGTATCTGTAGCTTGTGTAGTTAATAGGGAAAGGCTGGAGCTGGAAGGCAGAGCTAAATCAATGCAGGGCCATTGCTTATGGAAACTGTTTAGAACACAGGTTAAAAGGGGTTTGGAGAAAGCTACAACTTTCATAATCTTTCAAATATCTTAACATTACACAGCTTTATAGACTCACAGATATCATTGTGAAACTGGTTCATTAATTCATCAAAGACAATGCAATCTTCAAAACCCTTTAGAGATGGAGAAAGGGAAAAAATATTAATTGTATAGGCTATAGAAACATAGAAACATAGAAAATAGGTGCAGGAGTAGGCCTTTCGGCCCTTCGAGCCTGAACCACCATTCAATATGATCATAGCCGATCATGCACTTAATTACCCCATTCCTGCTTTCTCTCCATACCCCTTGATCCCTTTAGCTGTAAGGGCCACATCTAACTCCCTTTTGAATATATCTAACAAACTGGCCTCAACAACTTTCTGAGGTAGCGAATTCCACAGGTTCACAATTCTCTGAATGAAGAAGTTTCTCCTCATCTCGGTCCTAAAGGGCTTACACCTTATCCTTAGACTGTGTCACCTGGTTCTGGACTTCCCCAAAATCGGGAACATTCTTCCTGCATCAAACCTGTCCAATCCCGTCAGAATTTGATATGCTTCTATGAGATCCCCTCTCATTCTTCGAAATTCCAGTGACTATAAGCCTAGTCGATCCAGTCTTTCTTCATATGTCAGTCCTGCCATCCCAGAATCAGTCTGGTGAATCTTCGCTGCACTCCTTCAATAGCAAGAATGTCCTTCCTCAGATTAGGAAACCAAAACTGTATACAATATTCAAGGTGTGGCCTCACCAAGGCCCTGTACAACTGTAGTAAGACCTCCCTGCTCCTATACTCAAAATCCTCTCGCTATGAAGGCCAACATGCCATTTGCCTTCTTCACCGCCTGCATGCCAACTTTCAATGACTGATGTACCATGACACCCAGGTTTCATTGCAACTCCCCTTTTCCTAATCTGTCACCATTCAGATAATATTCTGCCTTCCTGTTTTTGCCACCAAAGTGGATAACTTCACATTTATCTACATTATACTGCATCTGTCATGTATTTGCCCGCTTACCGAACCTGCAGCCTCTTAGCATCCTCCTCACAGCTCACACTGCCACCCAGCTTAATGTCATCTGCAAACTTGGAGATATTACATTCAATTCCTTCGTCTAAATCATTAATGTCTCTTGTAAATAGCTGGGGTCCCAGCTTGCGGTACCCCACTAGTCACTGCCTGCCATTCTGAAAAGGACCCGTTTATTCCTACTCTTTGCTTTCTGTTTGCCAATCAGTTCTCTATCCACGTCAATACATTACCCCCAATACCATGTGTTTTAATTATGCACACTAATCTCGTGTGGGACTTTGTCAAAAGCCTTTTCAAAGTCCAAATATACCACATGCACTGGTTCTCCCTTGTTCACTCTACTAGTTACATCCTCAAAAAATTCTAGAAGATTTGTCAAGCATGATTTCCCTTTCATAAATCCATGTTGACGTGGACCGATCCTGTCGCTGCTTTCCAAATGTGCTGCAAATCTTTAATAATTAATTCCAACATTTTCCCCACTACCGATGTCAGGCTAACCTATGATTCCCTGATTTCTCTCTCCCTCCTTTTTTAAAAAGTGGGGTTACATTAGCTGCCCTCCCATCCATAGGAACTGATCCAGAGTCTATAGAATGTTGGAAAATGATCACCAATGCATCCACTATTTCTAGGGCCACTTCCTGAAGTACTCTGGGATGCAGACCATCAGGCGCTGGGGATTTATCGGCCTTCAATCCCATCAATTTCCCTAACACAATTTTCTGAATAGTAAGGATTTCCTTTAGTTCCTCCTTCTCACTAGATGCTCAGTCCCCTAGTATTTCCAGAAAGTTATCTGTGTCTTCCTTAGAGTTATAGCTACCCCATCACACAAAAGGAAATACAGTGGCAGATTTCTCTCTTATTACGCTTGAGCATAAAGGGCCACAATGGATGAAAAATTGGGCTGGCTCCATTACAGGTGACCCACCTCACCCAATTGTTTTTCTATACATTGCACCGAGGTGATCCTTTATGGCAAGTGCAAGAAGAAAATCTATCATAAACTGATCAACAGACAAGGGCAATGTACCTCCTAGCTAAACTGAAAATTAAAACTACTTTGTAAAATGTAAACATTTGCTCATCTCCAGTTCTGTGCAGGAGATTGGGAATGTGTTTATTAAATTAGAACTTATTTGATCTCTTGATCATTCACTTCAGAGGCTTGGCATAAAAGATAAAGCATCTGCCCGTGGAGAACTTGCAAGGAACGATGAATCACAGCTGAAATTGCCAAGCTGTGCTGTACAACACATGGTGCTCAACCACAGACAGAAACATGGAATGACTGTAATAATCCAATGACATGGAGATATAATTGCAATGGTCTCAGAAATCAGCCTAGTAAAAAAAATTAAGTCAAAATGACTACGTAAAAAAGCAAATCAGTGTGTGGGTAAATACCATTCTACAGTTACCAAAATCTCTCCCTTGTCCATCTTAAGTCCTTGTGTGGCCCAGGAATCTGTTCAATTGCAATAATTCCCCCAGGACAGGTTTATAATCAAGTATCCCCAATGGTTTTTGTAAAACCACTTTGCATGAAAAATGCTATATAAATGGACTTATTCAACAGTGACAAATGAGGTTTTGCAGTGAATACAATACCAACTCCTTGTGCAAATGCAAGCACTAAAGCAAAAATTTTAAGAACATATTTGAAAGTACAAGTTAAACGATTTATTGGGATTCAGACTCATTGGGTTAGCACTTTTCTTTCACAACTATGACCTAGGTTGGAATGCAGTCCAGATTGAAGCAAAGGATGGTCACCTTTCACCTGGCCAATTCATATCTTAACTGGTACTGCTTGATGCTGACAAGATGTGTGGACTGGAATACTTTATCACATTTTGCCCCCAGTGTCAGCACCAAGCATTACCAGTTAAGGTACAAATTGGCCAGGTGAAAGGTGACCATCCGTTTACTGTCTCAACGTTTTATCGTTTCAATCTGGGCTGAATTCCAACCCAGGTCATAGCAGTGAAAGAAAAGTGTGCTAACCCAATGTGCCGCTCAGTCCCCATAATTAGTTTAACTTAAACTTTCAAAAATATATATATTTTATTTGGCTTTGGTGCTTTAACTTGCACAAAATGTTAAACAAAACTGAAAATATTTAGGGAGGTACAGATTGCTGTAGGTATAACAATCGTAATGCAGTAAAGCCCTGTATGAATACTCAGCACTTACTGCATTCATGCCTTGGCCATAAAAAGGAACAACTGCATGAGCTGCATCTCCCATTAGCACACACTTGGAACTAATATGGTAGGAGGAACACTTCACTGAGATCATCGCCTGGGCCGGCAAACGGAAATAATCCTGCTTCAGTGCCTCACTGAAAAACAAAGTCACATTTAGTCCTCTACAATGCTTTACAAAAAGTGAACACAAGAATCTTTAGGACCAGGAATAGTCCATAAAGCTCAAACAAGTTAATCAGCATTCCATAGTTCAAACCCACCTACCCATCGTCTCATCATATCTCTTAGCATCTTCCCTCTATAGAAATGCATCAAATTGTCTACTGCATCCACTCGTTCTGTCTGATTCAATGGTTCACGCTGGTGTTTATTCCATGCTCCTATTAACCATTGGGTGAAAAGTTCCACCTGAATTCTCATTGTTTCACTAATTTGAATAGAACAGTGCATCATGGAGATTTTAGTTATCTGAAGCCAACTTCTTTGTCAATTAAACCTAGCTGAAGTGTGAAAGCATTAAAAAAATCTGCATGTTATCAAATATTTGTCAACAGGTCAACTGATTTCCAAGTAATCAAAAAAATCTGAATCTAGTATAAAAAAGAGCGATATGTGCCACAAATAAAATGAGCTTAAAGAATAGTTTAGCAAATTACCCAAAATATGGGTTGGATAAATCAACCTTTGAGGTCACCCCAGGCTGCTTTTGCACACCTTCTAGTTGAAAATTTTCACTTGGAGATTTTACAATTGCTTTTGCAACTGTAAAGGTTTCCTAGTATTTTAAGAAATATTTTTATTTGGTTTGAGCTTTCAGCAATTAAACATGACCTTTTAACACATAAGCAACAATGCCACAGGTGGTTACAAGATAAGGCATGGTAACTACTAATATTAAGTAAGTGGGTCTCATGTATGTGAGATAGGATGTAGAGTATTTGTGATATTAAAAATATAGATTTTTAAAATCTCAAAATATACTCACCCGAGTTAAAGTCAACCTGGAATTAATGGAGGTTGGTTTTATCCAGAATTCAGAGTGTATAGAATACCCTCTATCTCAATAACGAAGTGGGCTAACATGTGGCTTTTTACTAAACTCCATGGTAGTCTGTTAAGTTGATTGCTTTGTGGTGGTGAGAAAGATGAGCGCAGAGCAGAAGAATTTGCACCAAGAGATGCACAGACAAGAAGAATCACAATGCTGGAGAACTGCAACAGGAGAAGCACAAAGCACGAGAATTTTTGGCAGAGTGCGGAAGAGTCCAACCAGGAGATTCCGGCCAGGAGATTCCGGCCAGGAGAGTCCGGCCAGGAGCATTATGGGTCAGAAGAGTCCAGCCAGGGGCGTCATGGGTCAGGAGAGTCCGGCCAGGAGAGTCCGGCCAGGAGCATCGTGGGTCAGAAGAGTCTGGCCAGGAGCATCGTGGGTCAGAAGAGTCCAGCCAGGAGCGTCATGGGTCAGAAGAGTCCGGCCAGGAGTGTCATGGGTCAGAAGAGTCCGGCCAGGGGCATCATGGGTCAGAAGAGTCCGGTCAGAAGAGTCCGGCCAGGAGCATCATGGGTCAGGAGAGTCCGGCCAGGGGTGTCATGGGTCAGGAGAGTCCGGCCAGGAGTGTCATGGGTCAGAAGAGTCCGGCCAGGGGTGTCATGGGTCAGAAGAGTCCGGTCAGAAGAGTCCGGCCAGGAGCATCATGGGTCAGGAGAGTCCGGCCAGGGGTGTCATGGGTCAGGAGAGTCCGGCCAGGAGTGTCATGGGTCAGAAGAGTCCGGCCAGGGGCATCATGGGTCAGAAGAGTCTGGTCAGAAGAGTCCGGCCAGGAGCATCATGGGTCAGGAGAGTCAGGCCAGGGGCGTCATGGGTCAGGAGAGTCCGGCCAGGGGCGTCATGGGTCAGGAGAGTCCGGCCAGAAGAGTCCGGCCAGGAGCGTCATGGGTCAGGAGAGTCCAGCCAGGGGCGTCATGGGTCAGGAGAGTCCAGCAGGATAAGCTACCATTTATCCGCAAGCAATACAGCACATGTGGCAACAGGGCCAGCAGCTGACCTGCTCCTAGATGTCTTCCATGATGTTTGGAACTGACCACCAGGAACCATATTATTTCACATTGTATTTTCAATAATAAATGTTATAAGTGCAGGATAAATAGACAAACTGATGAACAATTATCTTGACTAAAATAAGATCCTTACACTCCTATTAGAGGTATGGAATCCGGAAAGTATTTCTTGAAAAACTGAAGCACCTCGTCTCCTGTGGTGAGCTTCTCAAAGTCTTCAAAAGGCATGAACAGAGTACATGTGAATGACTTGTCCTGTCCAGGCAGCAAAAGAACATGTAAAAGTGGTTTAAAAATGTATTCCATTTTGAAATGATATTTTTTTAAGCTGTCGCCCCCTTCAGGTTTTGTACCATCTCCAAAATGAAAGCACAAGTGCTTCCAGGTCCCTTGCCAAAATTGAGCCAGTTGTTTGGACATGTGGAAGTAGCCGGAGGTGACTTTCTGTCCAATTTCCTTCTCTGTCTGGTGAAGCACCTGACCGCTGCCCAAGGCCTCTCAGGATCAAAATGTCACCATGTGGATGGAAACATGGATCAGACAGAGCCGTAGCGAAACAATGCCCTCCTACATGGGGCTCAATAATCGATCGCAACATGAGTTGTATGTAGTCACCACTTCCAATGATTACAGGCAATTTCCACACGTTTTTGCTCATTTATCATATTATGATATTGCATTATGAAATTATAACTTCATCAGTCTCTGGCAGAAATTTCGGCACTTACGTCCTTCCAATAATTTCTATATTCAATTTATATACAGTCAAGAATATATTAAGTCAATGCAGAGTTACTTGTAATGTATTTATATCTGCATTATTAACCAACATTGGAACAAATTCTAAATGAGAGCAGAACTCCGAACCCCATGGCCTCCATCTGAATATAATTAACCTCACATTCCAACATTCAGGATAGGAGGTCTTAAATAGTCGTTAGGTCCCTGCCTAACAGCTGTTTCAGGCATGTGCCCTGGACACCTCTTTCACTGTCTTTACCAATGTGGTGGGTGGCACATTTCTGGTGCGGAATGTGCGTGCACACTTTGCCTGAAATAGTAGTCACTTTGGTGCCAGAGATACTGTGGATAATGGCTATTTTAGCCGTTTCTGTGGGGAATCTGCTGGTCTTCCCCTGAAGTTACAGCAGGAGAATCTAGCAGAATTTCAGGATGCACAGTATAAATCTAAAAAGCCAAAAGAATGACCAAAACAGTAGACTATAAGTCAGAGGAGGTCATGATATATTCAAAAGGGAGTTAGATATGGCCCTTATGGCTAAAGGGATCAAGGGGATGGAGAGAAAGCAGGAAAGGGGTACTGAGGGAATGATCAGCCATGATCTTATCGAATGGTGGTGCAGGCTCGAAGGGCCGAATGGCCTACTCCTGCACCTATTTTCTATGTTTCTATGTTTCTATGATCAAACTGCATTGTACTCCAGTCAGACCATACCTTGAACCCAGTTCTGGTTGCTGAGACACAAAACAGACATTTAAGTGCTGGAGAAAGTGCAAAAAGACATGACGTTCATTTCTCGTATCAGGGGTCTGAGATACATGTAAATGCTGCAGAAACTTGGGCTTTACAGAATGGAGGAATCCGAGGTGTGACCCATCAGAGGTGTACAAGCTTATTAAGGGAATGAAAAAAGTACATGCAGCATATTACCTCAAATTAAATTGGAAAAATAGAATGAGGAGACACAATGTTGTGGGGTTCTCTCGCTCTCCTGCTGTAAATTTAGTGGGATAACAGCAGAACACTTGGAGAAATAACATAAATGGATATTTTCAACCCATTACACGATTTCTCTGGGAGTTCTGTTGGTCTCTTGCTGAAGTTATTTGAGAGATCAAGAGAACCCCATGCAATTTCAGGGCCACAGATTCAAACTAGTAATTTAGGACTGATGACAGGAAATTCTTCACACAGAAAGAGCCATCAACTTATGTAGTAGACATACAGATAGAGGTGAAAACACTAGAAGCTTTTAAGAAATAAGTGGATGTTACAATGAGGGAGAGGAACTTAAGGATCTTTCAGGATGAATTAATTTAGATGGGCTGAATGGTCTTCCTCACCCAATCATGATTTCAGGGAACCTTACATTCTTTAAAATCAAAAGTTAAGCCATAAAATTGGATGGCTAACTTTTAAAGAAACCACAAGGAAATGGATTCACATTTAGGAAGTGTAAAAACAAAGCTCATTGCCGTCGGTCTGCTCCAGGAGATCATGTCGCTCTCAGTTACCAGACCATTAGAATGCTTTGATTGCCAAAATGGAAATAAAATTTGATTGCCCAGAGCATAAGACTCAGCTTTCAAAATTTCCTCTTCTAAAATCGGTGGAAGCAGAATACTTTAGGTTAACTGCTGAAGTAAACCCAGGCCTGAAAATTCTACAGGTGCTCTCCCGCAATAACTTTGGCACATGACCAGCGGAGCCCTGCTAGGGAAACAGCATAAATATATGAGATAAACAGCGCCGTTTGTGCTGTTTATCCTGGGGCTCTGCCAGTCACCTGCCCAAGTTATGGTGGGAGACTGGGAGAACCCCAGCAGAACTTCAGGGTCCCAAATATCAGGCCGCCGTGAAAATTCAAACTCTCCAAAAGCCCATCAGGACCACAACTGAGAAGTAGGTATCGACTCCAAAAGAAGTATAAGGAAACAGGTTTCTCAGACATTGATTTTGATAAAGTAGTGACTAATGCTCACCATGTTAGGCAAAGCAATCATCATGAAGGTGTTTCTGGGCCAGATGTGAAGAAAGTTGGGTTCCATTGAAAACTGAAAGAAAGCATTTTGATGTTTGTTTCTTTATACAACATTCAATATGAAAGGCGTTAAAAGAAAAAGTACTTCTATTTAAACCAATTCTTACATCACCATTCTTAGGAGGTATTGTAAGCTCCATATAACCATGAGGGATGTACACGTGACTGTAATCAAATCTTGATTGTCGCATGAACTCTTTCCTCATAGTTGAAAAAGCTCCATCGCATCCAACAAATAGGTCATGTGATACCTCAAAAGTAGCACTATCACATCTGGCATGAATACAAAACCAAATATTTTACTCTGCAGTTTACAACAGAAATTTAAAACGCATTGAGAAGCTAAACGCAACAATCCAAAGAGAGGAGTGGCTGATTTGAACGTGTTCTCTACCCTCCTGGACTTCTCTTGCCAGTTTGCTCTACACTCTTGTTAACTATAAACTAATCATTCTAAACTGTGATCAAATTACATGGTGATGACAGCAGAGAACACCACCATTTTAAGAGGCATCTAATATATACTCACTACATGGGTGAAATTACTCTTAGCTTGCAGGTAGCTTGTTAAAGGAATTTGAAATGTCGCCTTTTTTTTTAAGCCCAGTCAGAAACATCCAACTTTATTCTGTATGCCTTCTGGAAGTATAAAACCACACAATTGAATGGCCAATTGGAAAACACCTGCGAGAATACTGCTCAACTCATTAGACAGCTACTTAACGGAGATAATCAATGCACTGAAGTGTGCAATTTCTACAAGAGAGAGGAAAAATATGAAATAAAGCAGGGTTTACAGTAAGGACCTGCGGATCATGGTAAACAGTGTGAGGGGCACTGCAAAGTGCATTCTATAGGCAGGTGGCATCAGCCACAAAGGGTGAAGCACAGAGTGCCATCACAGAAGTTTCAGTTACAGCAGTTCATAACAATATCAGGAAGAAGGCACAAGACTTGATGAGAAATGGCAGTTAGTATGACTAAACCTTACCAACCACATATGGAGGCTCCCACTTAGAGTTTGCCACTGATTACAATCAAAGCAAATTACAGGTTTAAGACAAGTTTGCTTATCTTGGTATACTTATCCTAAATGGATCCAGTAACCTGGTTACCGATACATTATTACTGTATTGTATGATGACAATTTTAACTTTTATCACCAGGCTGATAGCGAATCAGCAGCCTGTTTGATACCTTGTCCGATTTTATTTTCCATTGAAGTCAATGTAAAGATGTAAAACGAGCTGCTTATTCACTTATCACCTGCTTTTTTGCCTGGCAACAGAAGTAAAATGAAAAACACACATTTTTATCTTTCAAGTAGGAAAGACAAAGTCAGAGCACAGCAGTAAATAAATGTTATGAAATTAATGGGAATGGCAAACCTGCTCCTGAGAAACCCTCACCATGGGTGACCTCCCCGACAGGCAGTCAAAAGCAAGTTCAAAGCTATGTAAAGATCACTCCAAAAGAAAGAGTCATCCCCAACTGCAGTCAATCTCTACTTGAACTCTTCAGGCTGAAAAACGCCTCACTGCCACCAGTCTGAGCTGATAACTTTTATTTATATAGCGCCTTTAACGTAGTAAAATATCCCAAGGCGCTTCACAGCAGTGTTACAAGACAAAACAGATAAATTTGACATCGAGCCACAAAAGAAGAAATTAAGGCAGATGACCAAAATCTTGGTTAAAGAGGTAGGTTTTGAGGAGGGTCTTGAAGGAGGAAAGTGAGGTAGGGAGGTGGAGAGGTTTAGCGAGGGAGTTCCAGACCTTAGGGCCCAAACAGCTGAAGGCTGAGCAGTTATAATGAGGGATGTTCAAGAGGGCAAAATTTGAGGAGCGTAGACATCTCGTGGGGTTGTGAAGCTGAAAAAGATTAGAGATAGGGAGGGGCGAGGCCATGGAGGGATTTGTAAACAAGGATGAGAACTGATTCTGACAACAGTTGTGCTTTATACTTTTCATTCAAACTTACCCCGAATTGCAATTCAAGGCAGCAGCACCACCTGCCATCATTATTGTCATGTATCTTACATTATTATATATAACTGTATCCTAAGATGCTATACATGACGAATAAGATATGACCTGTAACCACCAGCATACCTTACCACCAGGGGTGCACTTGCAAGAGACGGGTATATAAGGACAGGTCTCAGACAAGTGCAGCATTCCAGAGCTGTGAAATAAAGGTGCAGGTCCAGAGTGACCTTGACTTCACTACATGCCTCGTGTGAATCTGTACTGAGGGGACAGGACTTTACAGTGGCGACGAGTTACGGGATTACAGAATCCACAGAATGGCGAACAACGGATCAGATGAAAAGTACAATGCGGGAGACAATTGGGAGGACTTTATAGAAAGGCTCCAGCAAAGCTTTGTAACCAAAGACTGGTTAGGCGACGATAAGGCAGACAAGAGAAGAGCCCATCTCTTGACCAGCTGCGGCTCGAAAACATACGCTTTAATGAAGGATCTGTTGGCACCCGAGAAACCAGCAAGCAAGTCGTTTGAAGAATTGAGCACACTGGTAAGAGACCACCTGAAGCCAGCGAGCAGCCTACACATGGCCAGACACAGGTTCTACAACTGCAGATGCTGTGTGGGCCAGAGCATACCCGACTTCGTGGCAGAACTTCGGAGGTTGGCTAGTTTATGCGAGTTCTCCGATGAACTGAGGAGAGAAATGCTGAGAGACTTTTTCATTGAAGGAATAGGCCACGCAGGCATATTCTGAAAGCTCATAGAGACCAAGAACCTGACCTTAGAGGCAGCAGCACTGGTTGCACAGACATTCTTGGAAGGCCAAGAAGAAACGAGGTTGATTTACAATGCAGGTACGACAACTAACGAAATATCGGAACAAGAAGTTACCAGCACTAAACAAGCTGCTACCCCCACACACAGACAAAACTGGGAGAACAGGCTCTCGACAGCAGGCAGAAGCCATCAAGGGCCACAGGAATGGCCGTTCACACCTCATCAACCCACAATGCGAGCAATCAACAACCAACTGAGAGAAGTTCAATAGAGATCAGCCAGATGCAGCTCATTCTTTGGGAACACTTTAAACAATAGAACAGGTCTTTGCTGGAGGTGTGGAGATGGTGTCGTACCTGCATTGTAAATCAACCTCGTTTCTTCTTGGCCTTCCAAGAATGTCTGTGCAACCAGTGCTGCTGCCTCTAAGGTCAGGTTCTTGGTGTGGAGATGGGCACTCGTCAAGGGGATGTCGATTTCAGCAGGCTGTTTGCAGAAATTGTGAATATACAGGGCATTTGGCCCGCATGTGCAAAAAAACGGCAGCTCGGCTGGTATACGAATCAGATGGGTCGGAAAGCGGACCAGAAGATGGTGGGGACAGTACCCGAGACACCAACGTACAGCAGGTCAACACGATCAATGGCCGCTGCTCCTACAACAGGACGCCTCCTATAATGATGAGGGTCCTACTCAACGGGATATCTGTCAACATGGAGCTGGATACGGGAGCAAGTCAATCCCTCATGGGCGCTCAACAATTTGAACAACTGTGGCCGCATAAAAGAGACAGACCAAAACTCAAGGGTCGACACCACACTAAGGACCTATACCAAAGAAATCATACCAGTCCTCGGCAGCGCCATGCTCTCTGTCACACACAAAGGGACAGTGAACCGACTTCCCCTGTGGATTGTCCCCGGAGACGCTGGCTGGCAAAACTAAACTGGAAATGGGATGATGACCATGCCATGTCATTAGAGGAATGGACCTCCTGCTCAACAGTTATAAAATGATTTGAACATCTCTTTCAGCCAGGTGTGGGCACTTTCAAAGGGGCCAAAGTCAAAATCTACATCACATAGGATGCTAGACCGGTCCATCACAAGGCCAGAGCTGTACCCTAAGTGATGAGAGAAAAGATTGAACACGAACTGGACAGGCTTCTGCGGGAAGGCATTATATCACCTGTGGAATTTAGCGATTGGGCAAGTCCCATCGTCCCAGTCACGAAGCCTGATGGATCCGTACGAATTTGTGGGGACTACAAATCTACCATAAACAGAGTCTCCCTACAGGACCAGTACCCGCTGCCCAGAGCGGAGGACTTATTTGCCACATTGGCTGGAGGTAAACTTTTCTCAAAATTAGACCTCACATCTGCGTACATGACGCAAGAATTGACCGAGGAATCCAAGCTACTCACCACCATCAACACACATCGAGGCCTTTTCATGTACAATCAATGCCCATTTGGCATCAGGTCGGCAGCTGCCATATTCCAGCGCAACATGGAGAGTCTGCTCAAGTCCATCCCGGGGACGGTTGTATTTCAAGACAACATACTTATCAAGGGCAGGGACATCGACTCCCACCTCCGTAATTTGGAGGAAGTACTAAAGCGGTTGGATCGGGTAGGCCTACGAGTCAAGAAATCCAAGTGCCTGTTTCTCGCACCCGAGGTTGAATTTTTGGGCAGAAGGATTGCCGCTGATGGAATCCGCCCAACAGAGTCCAAAACAGAAGCAATTCGCCTGGCACCCAGGCCCCGGAATGTCTCAGAACTGCGCGCCTTTCTCGGGCTACTCAATTACTTTGGGAACTTTATGCAGAACTTAAGCACGCTGCTGGAGCCTCTCCACGTGCTACTCAGGAAGGGGTGCGATTGGTTTTGGGGGGATGCCCAGGAACGCGCCTTCAATAAGGCACGCAACCTTCTGTGTTCCAACAGTGTTTTGACTTTCTTTGACCCAGGTAAAAAGCTAGTTCTCACATACGATGCGTCAGCGTATGGGGTCGGGTGCATTTTGCAACATGTCAATAGTGCGGGCAAATTACAACCCATAGCTTATGCCTCCAGGTCACTTTTGCGGGCGGAGCGCGGGTACGGAATGGTAGAGAAGGAGGCGCTCGCATGCGTGTATGGTGTCAAAAAGATGCACCAATACCTTTTCGGGGCCAAGTTCACGTTAGGAACCGACCACAAGCCCCTCACGTTCCTCCTATCCAAGAGCAAGGCAATAAACGCCAACGCCTCGGCGCGAATTCAACGGTGGGCACTCATGCTAGCGTCCTACGACTACACAATAATGCACAGACCAGGCACAGACAACTGTGCCTACGCGCTCAGCAGGCTACCCCTGGCGACCACGGAAGGGTCTGACGAACAGGACTGTGAGATAGTCATGGCAATCAATGCCTTTGAGTCCACAGGTTCGCCCATGACGGCTCGCCAAGCAGAGCCTGGACGGCCAGCGACCCCACGTTATCCTTAGTAAAAAGATGTGTCCTAACCGGTGACTGGGCAGAGGCTCGCAATGCCTGCCCCGAGGAATTAAAACCCTTTCACAGGCGCATGCATGAGCTATCACTACAAGCAGACTGCCTGATGTGGGGCAGCCGAGTAGTCATGCCTCTGCGAAGCAGAGAGGCATTTGTCCGGGAGCTCCACCGCGAGCACCCAGGGATCGTTCTCATGAAGGCCATTGTCAGGTCCCACGTCTGATGGCCTGGTATTGACCCGGACTTGGAGATCTGTGCCCAACTCAGCAATGCCCCAAGGGAGGCTCCACTGAGCTCCTGGCCCTGGCCTACCAAACCGTGGTCGCGGGTGCACATAGACTATGCGGGCCCATTCATGGGCAAAATGTTCCTCGTAGTTGTAGATGCATTTTCAAAGTGGATCGAATGCACCATTTTAAACTCGAGCACAACCTCCACCACTGTGGAGAGCCTCGCAACCATGTTTGCAACGAACGGAATCTCTGACATATTGGTCAGTGACATGGTCTGTGCTTCACCAGCGCAGAATTCCAAGATTTTATAATTGACCACGGCATAAATCACGTCAAAACGGCACTGTTCAAGCCGGCCTCCAACGGCCAGGCGGAGAGAGCAGTGCAAATCATTAAACAAGGCATGCTTAAAATCCAAGGTACCACGCTGCAGAGTCGCCTGTCGCGACTGCTGCTGGCATACAGATCTCGTCCGCACTCATTGACTGGGATCCCCCCCGCACAACTGTTGATGAAAAGGACTTTAAAAACAAGGCTCTCATTAATCCTCCCAGACATGCAAGAAATCGTTGAGGCAAAGCGCCGTAAGCTGACTGAGTACCATGACAGAAATTCGAATGAGATAGGGGACAAAGTGTTTGTATTAAACTATGGCAGGGGTCCCAAATGGCTTGCAGGGACAGTAACGGGCAAGGGAGGAAACAGGCTACTGGTAGTACAAATGGACAATGGCAAAACCAAAGTCAAAAGCAGATTTACCAACAACACTGCGGAACCAGAGGCAGACTACAATGTGGAACTCGCACCACACCTGGTGGACAGACAGAGGGAACAACCTGAGTAAAGGGCAATCCCAACAGACAGCCCCGGACAGTCAACAACAATCACACCAATCGAAACAGACAGCCCAGCCGAGATACCAGCAACCACACCCAAAGAAAAACAGACACCAAGGCAAACAATTGAACCACAACTCAGACGCTCCACGCAAGAGCGTAGACCACCTGAGAGACTGAACCTATAAAGACAATAAGACCTTGGGGGAGGGTGAGATGTCATGTATCTTACATTATTATATATAACCTATAGCATGTATCCTAACATGCTATACATGACTGTAATAAGATATGACCTGTAACCACCAGCATACCTTACCACCACGGGTGCACTTGCAAGAGACAGGTATATAAGGACAGGTCTCAGGAAAGTGCAGCATTCCAGAGCTGTGAAATAAAGGTGCAGGTCCAGAGTGACCTTGACTTCACTACATGCCTCGTGTGAATCTGTACTGAGGGGACAGGACTTTACAATTATAATATCAGAATGAGGTGGAAATTGAACATGGAAGTAGCCAAATAGTTGGTGAGAGGGGAGCGGCCTGTCAAAAGCCCAGCGGGAGATCGAGAGCCAGCGGCAGTTGGTGAGAGGGGAGCGACCTATCAAAGGCCCAGCGGGAGATCGAGAGCCAGCGGCAGTTGGTGAGAGGGGAGCGGCCTGTCAAAAGCCCAGCGGGAGATCGAGAGCCAGCGGCAGTTGGTGAGAGGGGAGCGACCTGTCAAAAGCCCAGCGGGAGATCGAGAGCCAGCGGCAGTTGGTGAGAGGGGAGCGACCTGTCAAAAGCCCAGCGGGAGATCGAGAGCCAGCGGCAGTTGCTGAGAGGGGAGCGGCCTGTCAAAAGCCCAGCGGGAGATCGAGAGCCAGCGGCAGTTGGTGAGAGGGGAGCGACCTGTCAAAAGCCCAGCGGGAGATCGAGAGCCAGCGGCAGTTGGTGAGAGGGGAGCGACCTGTCAAAAGCCCAGCGGGAGATCGAGAGCCAGCGGCAGTTGGTGAGAGGGGAGCGACCTGTCAAAAGCCCAGCGGGAGATCGAGAGCCAGCGGCAGTTGGTGAGAGGGAAGCAGCCTATCAAAAGGCAGCTACAGCGGGAGAGAAAGCAAAATAGAAGTAGAAAGTAATCAAAAAGTGACGTCACAGCCAATGGGGTAAGTGATTGGCTGGTGATTAGTGAGTAGCTTTTCTTTTATTTTTTATATCAGTAAGTGAACTGTAACATTGTTATTACCAATTTAAGGGTATCTAAGGTTAAGACATGGCAGGAGAGCTCGGTCATGTGATATGCTCCTCCTGTACCATGTGGGAACTCGGGGACACTTCCGGTGTCCTTGGGCGCTACGTGTGTAGGAAGTGTATCCGCCTCGAGCTCTTGACGGTCCGCGTTGCGGAATTGGAGCTGAGGGTGGATTCACTCTGGAGCATCCACGATGCTGAGAATGACGTGAGTATCACGTGTAGTGAGTTGGTCTTACCGCAGGAGAAGGGTCCACAGCCAGATAGGGAATGGAAGACCAACAGGAAGAGCAGTGCAAGAAAGATAGTGCAGGGGTCCCCTGTGGTCATCCCCCTGCAAAACAGATACACTGCTTTGAGTACTGTTGGGGAGGATGACTCATCAGGGGAGGGCAGCAGCAGCCAAGTTCATGGCACCGTAGGTGGCTCTGCTGCAAAGGAGGGCAGGAAAAAGAGTGGGAGCGCGATAGTGATAGGGGATTCGATGGTGAGGGGAATAGATAGGCGTTTCTGCGGACGCAACCGAGACTCCAGGATGATATGTTGCCTCCCTGGTGCAAGGGTCAAGGATGTCTCGGAGCGGGTGCAGGACATTCTGAAATGGGAGGGAGAACAGCCAGTTGTCGTGGTGCACATTGGTACCAACGACATAGGTAAAAAAAGGGATGAGGTCCTACGAAAAGAATTTAAGGAGCTAGGAGCTAAATTAAAAAGTAGGACCTCAAAAGTAGTAATCTCGGGATTGCTACCAGAGCCACGTGCTAGTCAGAGTAGGAATCGCAGGATAGCGCAGATGAATACATGGCTTGAGCAGTGGTGCAGCAGGGAGGGATTCAAATTCTTGGGGCATTGGAACCGGTTCTGGGGGAGGTGGGACCAGTACAAACCGGATGGTCTGCACCTGGGCAGGTCCGGAACCAATGTCCTAGGGGGAGTGTTTGCTAGTGCTGTTGGGGAGGAGTTAAACTAATATTGCAGGGGAATGGGAACCTATACAGGGAGACAGAGGGAGACAAAAAGGAGGCAAAAGCAAAAGACAGAAAGGAGATGAGGAAAAGTGGAGGGCAGAGAAACCCAAGGCAAAGAACAAAAAGGGCCACTGTACAGCAAAATTCTAAAAGGACAAAGGGTGTTAAAAAAGCAAGCCTGAAGGCTTTGTGTCTTAATGCAAGGAGTATCCGCAATAAGGTGGATGAATTAATTGTGCAAATAGATGTTAACAAATATGATGTGATTGGGATTACGGAGACGTGGCTCCAGGATGATCAGGGCTGGGAACTCAACATCCAGGGGTATTCAACATTCAGGAAGGATAGAATAAAAGGAAAAGGAGGTGGGGTAGCATTGCTGGTTAAAGAGGAGATTAATGCAATAGTTAGGAAAGACATTAGCTTGGATGATGTGGAATCTATATGGGTAGAGCTGCAGAACACTAAAGGGCAAAAATCGTTAGTGGGAGTTGTGTACAGACCTCCAAACAGTAGTAGTGATGTTGGGGAGGGCATCAAACAGGAAATTAGGAGTGCATGCAATAAAGGTGCAGCAGTTATAATGGGTGACTTTAATATGCACATAGATTGGGCTAGCCAAACTGGAAGCAATACGGTGGAGGAGGATTTCCTGGAATGCATAAGGGATGGTTTTCTAGACCAATATGTCGAGGAACCAACTAGGGGGGAGGCCATCTTAGACTGGGTGTTGTGTAATGAGAGAGGATTAATTAGCAATCTCATTGTGCGAGGCCCCTTGGGGAAGAGTGACCATAATATGGTGGAATTCTGCATTAGGATGGAGAATGAAACAGTTAATTCAGAGACCATGGTCCAGAACTTAAAGAAGGGTAACTTTGAAGGTATGAGGCATGAATTGGCTAAGATAGATTGGCTAATGATACTTAAGGGGTTGACTGTGGATGGGCAATGGCAGACATTTAGAGAACGCATGGATGAATTACAACAATTGTACATTCCTGTCTGGCGTAAAAATAAAAAAGGGAAGGTGGCTCAACCGTGGCTATCTAGGGAAATCAGGGATAGTATTAAAGCCAAGGAA
Source organism: Pristiophorus japonicus (assembly GCF_044704955.1). Lineage (NCBI taxonomy): Eukaryota > Metazoa > Chordata > Chondrichthyes > Pristiophoridae > Pristiophorus > Pristiophorus japonicus. The sequence continues at coordinate 42,875,420 of NC_091985.1, read as the reverse complement.
GTGGCATACAAATTGGCCAGAAATAGCAGCGAACCTGGGGACTGGGAGAAATTTAGAACTCAGCAGAGGAGGACAAAGGGTTTGATTAGGGCAGGGAAAATGGAGTACGAGAAGAAGCTTGCAGGGAACATTAAGGCGGATTGCAAAAGTTTCTATAGGTATGTAAAGAGAAAGAGGTTAGTAAAGACAAACGTAGGTCCCCTGCAGTCAGAATCAGGGGAAGTCATAACGGGGAACAAAGAAATGGCAGACCAATTGAACAAGTACTTTGGTTCAGTATTCACTAAGGAGGACACAAACAACCTTCCGGATATAAAAGTGGTCAGAGGGTCTATTAAGGAGGAGGAACTGAGGGAAATCTTTATTAGTCGGGAAATTGTGTTGGGGAAATTGATGGGATTGAAGGCCGATAAATCCCCAGGGCCTGATGGACTGCATCCCAGAGTACTTAAGGAGGTGGCCTTGGAAATAGCGGATGCATTGACAGTCATTTTCCAACATTCCATTGACTCTGGATCAGTTCCTATCGAGTGGAGGGTAGCCAATGTAACCCCACTTTTTAAAAAAGGAGGGAGAGAGAAAGCAGGGAATTATAGACCGGTCAGCCTGACCTCAGTAGTGGGTAAAATGATGGAATCAATTATTAAGGATGTCATAGCAGCGCATTTGGAAAATGGTGACATGATAGGTCCAAGTCAGCATGGATTTGTGAAAGGGAGATCATGCTTGACAAATCTTCTGGAATTTTTTGAGGATGTTTCCAATAAAGTGGACAAAGGAGTACCAGTTGATGTGGTATATTTGGACTTTCAGAAGGCTTTCGACAAGGTCCCACACAGGAGGTTAATGTGCAAAGTTAAAGCACATGGGATTGGGGGTAGTGTGCTGACGTGGATTGAGAACTGGTTGTCAGACAGGAAGCAAAGAGTAGGAGTAAATGGGTACTTTTCGGAATGGCAGGCAGTGACTAGTGGGGTACCGCAGGGTTCTGTGCTGGGGCCCCAGCTGTTTACATTGTACATTAATGATTTAGACGAGGGGATTAAATGTAGTATCTCCAAATTTGCGGATGACACTAAGTTGGGTGGCAGTGTGAGCTGCGAGGAGGATGCTATGAGGCTACAGAGTGACTTGGATAGGTTAGGTGAGTGGGCAAATGCGTGGCAGATGAAGTATAATGTGGATAAATGTGAGGTTATCCACTTTGGTGGTAAAAACAGAGAGACAGACTATTATCTGAATGGTGACAGATTAGGAAAAGGGAAGGTGCAACGAGACCTGGGTGTCATGGTACATCAGTCATTGAAGGTTGGCATGCAGGTACAGCAGGCGGTTAAGAAAGCAAATGGCATGTTGGCCTTCATAGCGAGGGGATTTGAGTACAGGGGCAGGGAGGTGTTGCTACAGTTGTACAGGGCCTTGGTGAGGCCACACCTGGAGTATTGTGTACAGTTTTGGTCTCCTAACTTGAGGAAGGACATACTTGCTATTGAGGGAGTGCAGCGAAGATTCACCAGACTGATTCCCGGGATGGTGGGACTGACCTATCAAGAAAGACTGGATCAACTGGGCTTGTATTCACTGGAGTTCAGAAGAGTGAGAGGGGACCTCATAGAAACGTTTAAAATTCTGACGGGTTTGGACAGGTTGGATGCAGGAAGAATGTTCCCAATGTTGGGGAAGTCCAGAACCAGGGGTCACAGTCTAAGGATAAGGGGTAAGCCATTTAGGACCGAGATAAGGAGAAACTTCTTCACCCAGAGAGTGGTGAACCTGTGGAATTCTCTACCACAGGAAGTAGTTGAGGCCAATTCACTAAATATATTCAAAAGGGAGTTAGATGAAGTCCTTACTACTCGGGGGATCAAGGGGTATGGCGTGAAAGCAGGAAGTGGGTACTGAAGTTTCATGTTCAGCCATGAACTCGTTGAATGGCGGTGCAGGCTAGAAGGGCTGAATGGCCTGCTCCTGCACCTATTTTCTATGTTTCTATGTTTCTATGCACGAGGAAAGGGAAAAGGGAAGAGAAAAAAAACGATTAAGCGGTGGGAAACTGGTAGAAATGGCTTCTGCCCCAATTTGCTGGCCATAAAAAAAGTACTCATCCTGATTTAGCGATGCAGATCTGCCAAAAAAAAGTCTGGAATCTCAAGGCCCACTTGCTGATGCAATTATACACTGAGATTTTGTACAAATAATAAGACTCATGCACACAGACACAGGAGCAGCAGCTTGGTTGAAATCGCAGTGTGGCCAAAAAGCAGCTGCTGAGACTGAGTCAAACTAAAGTTCAGAAGCCGGAATGTCTCACACCTTCAAAGCCACATGTCTTGTTAACACTGCCCTTCCCACGTGCAGACTTTCAGTAGTGTTGATGCTCGTGGTTCTACAATCTCCATGATGATCTTCACTGTGGACTGAACAGAACTCGGACGTAGCCTTTTCAAAATGGAGGCGAAGCCAGAATGATTACCTGATAAATGTCAGCACCCCCTTCTCAGCACTGTAGTGTTGCAACTTCTCTTCAAAGTTTAACTTGACATTTGGGTATTGGCTAGCAGCTGCAAATCCAAAATATATTGAATACATTTCAGTGAGAGAGACAAGAAATGGGACAAAGCATTTTTGGAATAAGATGTCCAGCATTTACTCACCAAATAATAGCTCTCGGTTTAAGTTTGCTCTATCCACGGACAGGATATACTGAAAGACAAAGATACACAATTAAACATCATATTATCAGCCAGTTGCCTTGAAAAATGTAGTTATGTTTTTGGTCAGGTTAATACTGAGAACACTTGTCTAGTGCAGCAATGCACATTTAAAAAAAACAACACTGGCCTGTTTTCCATTTTAGCACTTAGGCATTAAACATTGCGTGGCAGAACGCACAGATGATGAGTGTCCAATCTTTCCTGCGCACTCATTAAAAACAGTCCACCTGATTTTGCATTGAATACAAATATTTCTCTTATGATGTTCCCAATGAACTGTCACAATAGCCCCACATAACATCAGGATCCGTTACTATATGTTGTCAACCATCCATACATATCTAGTCATAACCTAAAACATTAAAGGTGTTACATAATAAAATGAACTCTCAGCAAAAGGTGGAAGTCCAAATTGCCAAAATATGTGCAACTGTCATGTTTAACATTAGTGTTTCTTACCCCACTGCTTCCCTTTTGTGAAATGTAGCATGAGCGCCTGTTACTCATTTTTCTAGTTCTCCTTCTGAACTCTACCTGACAAGGAGAAGCAAGTGAGGTGGTGCTCACTGCTGCTTGTGATTTTTTGGGGGGGGCATTAAAGCCATATATTTTACAAGCGCCCCCTATAAAAGGGGAGGGGGACACTAGAAATCTGGCAATAAAAGCAAATTAAACTTTAAAACATATAAAATCAAATTAAAATTTGGTTGCCGGGGGTAACAATGCACTCCAGTCCCTCCGGCTCTCACGGAAGGCCACGAGCATACCGGTGGACACCGCGTGCTCCATCTCCAAGGACACCCTGGCGCGGATGTACGCGTCACCGCTGCTTGTTCTCAAGGGCTTCCTAGACAGGTGTGGCTTATTAGCTCCTTCTGCAGAGTTTGCTCATTTTCTAGCGTGCTTGGGTCATTTGAGTAGAGTAACATGGATGGTGAGTCGCTCCGCTCTCATCATCAAACAGTTCCCCAAAACCCCAGAACCCAAATCAAGGATCTCAGAGCACAAGGTCTTTATACCCTCAGTTAGGCTGCGCCTGAAGCACAGCTGTGTTTAGAACCTCGGTTTAGCCAGATTTCCCCTGAAGGTGTGGTTAGTCACCACCTCACAGATACTAGGCATTAGACGGTGCAGGGTTGTGTGTGCACACTCAACGGATAGCTCTTGGTCGGCCAGTGTGGATACGATGGGCCAAAATGGCCTCCTTCCATGCTGTAAATGGTGTTCAGAAAGCAGCATTCTTTTGTAGGCAGATCCTGAATGGCACCAATCCTGGAACTCAGCATCTGAGGGTGATCTGGAGTTGTCCCTCCGGCCACCTCTTCTACCACTTGCTCCTCATTCAGGCCATGTATTTCACCTTGTCTTCCCTGCTCGGACTCGAACACTTTGCCAGGAATAAATATTCTGGTTTTGAAGTTCGCTGCAGGGAAAGTAAATGATGCTGGGTCATGTGATTGGCCTCAACCAGCTCGACCAAGAGCTATCCAGCCTAATCCCATTTTCCAGCTCTTGGTTCATAGCCCTGTAGGTTATGCCACTTTAAGTGTACATCCAAATATTTTTTTAAATGTGGTGAGGGTTTCTGCCTCTACCACCCTTTCAGGCAGTGAGTTCCAGACCCCCACCACCCTCTGGGTGAAGAAATGTCCCCTCATATCTCTTCCAAACCTTCCCCCAATTACTATAAATCTATGTCCCTTGGTTGTTGACCTCTCTGCCAAGGGAAACAGGTCCTTCCTATCCACTCTATCCAGGCCCCTCGTAATTTTATACACCTCAAATCAGCGTCCTGTGTTCCAAAGAAAACAGACACAGCATCTCCAATCTTTACTCATAGCCATCCGGCTGCTTCTTAGCTGCACTTATGAAAATAAACTAAAAAGCATACAAGACACCCTCTTGTAGCACTTGCTGTGCTACAATGTTGTGGTGCCTTTTTATATATAAAAAAAAACTTACCTGGCCTTTTGTTCCATAAGAAATAGAGGACTTCTTGCCTGAATGGGAATGGATCATCCTGCCATTCATGGGAATGCCCTTGGATACAATCTTAAAAATAAGCATTGAAGAATAACATCTTAATAATATTGGGAAATCTGAGGCTTGGTAGACAATAAATGCTAAAACTATAAAGTTATTATCCTGCAGCACAATCACTAAAGACCTTCACAATAAACCTGCCGGGGAGGCGGGGGGGGGGGGGGGGGGGGGGTCAAGTACTGTCAAATTTACCAATTTAAAATCATTGACTCCTTTCAAAAATCTCAAGGTCATCAATGGATATATGGTCAAGGATAGTTTTACAATATGTAATCACAGCAAAAGTAATGACTGACTACTTCAGTGAGATTATCTAAATCAGGGGCAGCGAAGCAAGAATTGTCATTCACAACTGATTTTCTGTCCAGAGTTAAGGGGGACAAAATTGCCCACCGCCCGAAATGGGGCGTACCTACCCATTTAGCAACCGGAGAAATTCAGCACTGTGTGCTTTTTTTTGGAGCAGGCGTAAGCAGCCTCAACATGGGGATGGAAGTGAGGACAGGGCGGAGTGACCATCACTAGGGGGGCGAAAGTGGCCTCATCATGTGGACGGAAGTGCAGGCGGGGCAGAGATACCAACGCTGCAAGGCATCAGTACCGCGCTGATGACATAGTCACGCTGGTGCGGTACAACCGCCCTCCCCTTCAGTTGAAGGGGAGGGCCGCTGCGAACTCTGCAGCCACTTTAGTGGCAAATACTGGGCCACCAGGGAGGATTTCGGCCGGGTCAGTGGCCTGGCACCCAAGAGGGGATGCCAGGCTACCTGTTGGCGGCCTGGGCAAATCCACAGCCATAATTGTCGGCCCAAAAAAAAACATGACATCGCCAGCAGTGCCACCTCCCCTTTAAGGGTGGCCGCGCCGCGAAGCCACAGAGAGTGTACTGACAGCAAAACCTGTCGGGGGCACAGAACGGCGGCAGAGCCACTCCCACGGGGCAATTCTGGGAAAGATGCGATTTCCCGAGGGGCATTTTCGAGAATGGGTCGCCACCGGCCGGTAAGGGGACGACGTGTGCACGCCGCAGCGGGAAAATGGGTGGAGCAATCCCATACACCGCTCCAAGCTTGAGGAAGGGCAGTTTTTAAAATGGCGGCCCATCCGTGGAGCCTTTGTGGCCATTCCGCACCGATCCGTGGCCGCCGCTTGAAATTCCCCTGAATTACACTCAGACATCCTACATCATCACATAAATGGCTGACGTCTTTAGCAGACAAGGTTCCAAAAAATGCAACTATGGAGGCAAGGAGGAGCGGAGGCTGGAGGGATGGTGGGGGGATGTTTATGACTTTGTTTTGTTAAATGATTCAAGTCCACATTTACTGGTGGGTTGAATGTCTCTCCGTTAATATTGGAAGATGAACATAACAAAATAAGAAATAGGAGTAGGAGTAGGCCATTTGGCCATTTGAGCCTACTCCACCATTCATTAAGATCATGGCTGATCTGATCTTGGCCTCAACACTTTCCTGCCCACTCCCCATAACCCTCAACTCCCCTGTAGTTCAATAATCTGTCTATCGCCATCTTAAATATATTCAATGTCCCAGCCTCCACAGCTCTGGGGCAGAGAATTCCAAAGATTCACGACCCTCAGAGAAGAAATTCCTCCTAATCTCCGTTTTAAATGTGCAATCCCTTATTCTGAAACGATGGCACCCAGTTCTAGATTCGCCCACAAGCGGAAACATCCTCTCTGCATCTACCCTGTCAAGCCCCCTCAGAATCTTATGTTTCAATAAGATTACCACTAATTCTTCTAAACTCCAATGAGTATGGGCCCAACCTTTCTTCATAAGGCAACCCCGTCATCTCAGGAATCAACCCAGTGAACCTTCTCTGAACTGCCTCCAATGCAAGTATATCCCGCCTTAAATAAAGAGACCAAAACTGTACGCAGTACTCCAGGTGTGGTCTCACCAACACCCTGTACAGTTGTAGCAGAACTTCCCTACTTTTACATTCCATCCCCCTTGCAATAAAGGCCAACATGCCATTTGCCTTACTAATTACTTGCTGCAACTGCATGTTAATTTTTTGTGTTTCATGTACAAGGACCCCCAGATCCCTAACATTTTGTAATCTCTCTCCATTTAAATCATAATTTGTTTTTTTATTCTTCCTGCCAAAATGGTTAACCTCACATTTTCCCACATTATACTCCATCTGCCAAATTTTTTCCCACTCAGTTAACCTATTTATATTCCTTTGCAGATTCTGTGTCTTCCTCACAACTTGCTTTGCCACCCATCTTTGTATCATCAGCAAACTTGGCTACAGTACACTCAGTCCCTTCATCTAAGTCATTAATATAGATTGTAAATAGTTTAGGCCCCAGCACTGATCCCTGCGGCACCCCACTAGTTACAGTTTGACAACCTGAAAATGACTCATTTATCCTGACTCTCTGTTTTCTGTTAGTTAGCCAATCCTCTATCCATACTAATACATTACCCCCAACCCCGTAACCTTATCGAATGCCTTCTGGAAATCCAATTACACCACATCTACTAGTTCCACTTTATCCACCCTGCTCATGACATCTTCAAAGAACTCTAGTAAATTTGTCAAACACGAGTTCCCTTTCATAAAACCATATTGACTCTGCTTGATTGTATTATGACTTTCTAAATGTCCTGCTAATACTTCCTTAATAATGGATTACAGTATTTTCCCAATGACAGATGTTAGGTTAATTGGTCTATAGTTTCCTGCTTTCTATGTCCCTCCTTTCTTGAATAGGGGAGTTACACTTGCGGTTTTCCAATCCATTTGGACCTCTTCAGAATACAGGGAATTTTTGTAGATTACAACCAATGCATCCATTATTTATGCAGCCACTTCTTTTAAGACCCTAGAATGTAGGCCATCAGGTCCAGGGGACCTGTTCACCTTCAGTCCCATTAGTTTGCCTAGTACTTTTTCCTCTGGTGATAATGATTGTTTCCTCCCTCCCTAAAGCCCCTTGATTAGCTAAGTCTCTGCCATTTCCCTGCTTCCAAATATTAATTCCCCAGTCTCATCCTCTAAGGAACCAACATTTACTTTAGCTACTCTCTTCCTTTTTATATACCTGTAGAAGCTTTTACTGTTTGTTTTTATATTTCTTGCTAGTTTAATCTCAATCTATCTTCTCCCTCTTTTTAGTCATCCTTTGCTGGTTTCTAAAAATTTCCCAATCCTCTGGTCTACCACTAATCTTCATAACATTATATGCCTTTTCTTTCAATTTGATACCATCCTTTACTTCCTTAGTTAAGCACAGAGGGTTTGTCCTTCTCAGAGTCTTTCTTTCTCACTGGAATAAACCTTTGCTGAGAGTTATGTAATATCTCCTTAAATGTCTGCCACTGCTTATCAACTTTCTTAGCCTTTAGTCACTTTTCCCAGTCCACTTTAGCCAACTATGTCTTCATACCTTTGTAATTGACGTTAATTAAGTTTGGGACACTAGTTACACACCCAAGTTTCTCAACCTCAAACTGTATTTGAAATTCTAAAATGCTATGATCACTCTTCCCTAGAGGATCCTTTACTACGAGATTATTAATTAATCCTATCTCATTACTGAAGGAAATCCATATTAGTCAGGAAATTGTGTTAGGGAAATTGATGGGATTGAAGGCTGATAAATCCCCAGGGCCTGATAGTCTGCATTCCAGAGTACTTAAGGAAGTGGCCCTAGAAATAGTGGATGCATTGGTGGTCATTTTCCAATATTCTATAGACTCAGGATCAGTTCCTATGGATTGGAGGGTAGCTAATGTAACCCCACTTTTTAAAAAAAGGAGGGAAAGATAAAACAGGGAATTATAGACCATTAGCCTGACATCAGTAGTGGGGAAAATGTTGCAATCAATTATTAAAGATGTGATCGCAGCACATTTGGAAAGCAGTGACAGGATCGGTCCAAGTCAGCATGGATTTATGAAAGGGAAATCATGCTTGACAAATCTTGAAGAATTTTTTGAGGATGTAACTAGTAGAGTGGACAAGGGAGAACCAGTGGATGTGGTGTATTTGAACTTTTAAAAGGCTTTTGACAAGGTCCCACACAAGAGATTGGTGTGCAAAATTAAAGCACATGGTATTGGGGGTAATGTACTGACGTGGATAGAGAACTGGTTGGCAGACAGGAAGCAAAGAGTGGGAATAAATGGGTCCTTTTCAGAATGGCAAGCAATGACTAGTGAACCGCAAGGTTCAGTGCTGGGACCCCAGCTATTTACAATATACATTAATGATTTAGACAAAGGAATTGAATGTAATATCTCCAAGTTTGCAGATGACACTAAACTGGGTGGCAGTGTGAGCTGTGAGGAGGATGCTCAGAGGCTGCAGGGTGACTTGGACAGGTTAGGTGAATGGGCAAATGCATGGCAGATGCAGTATAATGTAGCTAAATGAGAGGTTATCCACTTTGGTGGCAAAAACAGGAAGGCAGAATATTATCTGAATGGTGACAGATTAGGAAAAGGGGAGGTGCAACGAGACCTGGGTGTCATGGTACATCAATCATTGAAAGTTGGCATGCAGGTACAGCAGACAGTGAAGGCGGCAAATGGCATGTTAGCCTTCATAGCAAGAGGATTTGAGGATAGGAGCAGGGAGGTCTTACTGCAGTCGTACAGGGCCTTGGCGAGGCCACACTTTGAATATTGTGTACAATTTTGGTCTCCTAATCTGAGGAAGGACATTCTTGCTATTGAGGGAGTGCAGCGAAGGTTCAGCAGATTGATTCCCGGGATGGCAGGACTGACATATGAAGAAAGACTGGATCGACTATGTTATGCTCATAATAAAGTAATGCAACTGAGTACTGTAGACAATGAGCAAGTGTGACATTAGCTCCTTTATTCAGACTCCAGAGTACTGGTACAGCGTGGGAGGCCTGCTTTTATACAGTGCTCCCAAGGGATGCTGGGATCCCTTGGACTCCAACAAGTAAGCCTCTGGTGGCAGTGTTATTCAGGTTGCCTGGGGTTGTATACATAACAGACCAGGCTTATATTCACTGGAATTTTGATGAATGAGAGGGGATCTCATAGAAACATAAAATTCTGACAGGATTGGACAGCTTAGATGCAGGAAGAATGGTCCCAATGTTGGGGCAGTCCAGAACCAGGGGTCACAGTCTAAGGATAAGGGATAAGCCATTTAGGACAGAGATGAGGAGAAACTTCTTCATTCAGATAATTGTGAACCTGTGGAATTCTCTACCATAGAAAGTTGTTGAGGCCAGTTCGTTAGGTATATTCAAAAGGGAGTTAGATGTGGCCCTTACGGCTAAAGGGATCAAGGGGTATGGAGAGAAAGCCGGAATGGAGCACTGAAGTTGCATGATCAGCCATGATCTTATTGAATGGTGGCGCAGTCTCGAACGGCAGAATGGCCTACTCCTGCACCTATTTTCTATGCTTCTATGGGCCCAAGTTTCCACAGGATAAAAAACGGGCGCCCCTCCGAGCTGGGCGCCCGTTTTTCGCGCCTAAAACAGCGCCAGAAAAATAACGCGCTATTCTCGAGCGCTTTGCAGCTCCTTGTCTGTTTGGCGTGGCGCCCAGGGGGGCGGAGCCTACACTCGCGCCGATTTTGTAAGTGGGAGGGGGCGGATACTATTTAAATTAGTTTTTTTCCTGCCGGCAACGCTGCGCGTGCGCGTTGGAGCGTTCGCGCATGCTCAGTGTGAAAAAAAACATTGGCACTCGGCCATTTTTGTAGTTCTTTGTAGCTGTTTAATTTTTGAACATTTTTTAATAAAATCACATTGTCATCAGCACATCAGCACTGAGGCTTCTTGCTGCCTTCTCACTGTCTCCTTCCCCTCCCTCCCCTCCGCGGCAACAAACCGCTGTCTCCTTCCGCTCCCTCCCCTCCGCGGCAACAAACGGCTGTCTCCTTCCCCTCCCTCCCCTGCGCGGCAACAAGCCGCTGTCTCCTTCCCCTCCCTCCCCTCCGTGGCAACAAGCCGCTGTCTCCTTCCCCTCCCTCCCCTGCGCGGCAACAAGCCGCTGTCTCCTTCCCCTCCCTCCCCTGCGCGGCAACAAGCTGCTGTCTCCTTCCCCTCCCTCCCCTCCCTCCACGGCAACAAGCCGCTGTCTCCTTCCCCTCCCTCCCCTCCGTGGCAACAAGCCGCTGTCTCCTTCCCCTCCCTCCCCTCCGTGGCAACAAGCCGCTGTCTCCTTCCCCTCCCTCCCCTGCGCGGCAACAAACGGCGGTTTCCTTCGAACGATGGCTGAAGCACTTTCACACAGGTAGGAAGATGGTTTATTTAATCTTTTCTTTGCTTATAAATGTTTATTCAGGTTGGATTTATTTGTATAATATTTGTAGAAGTATAAATAAGGATTGATTGTAGAATTTAATGAGTTCCCTTCCCCCCCCTCCCCTCCCACCTCGTTCTGGACGCCTAATTTGTAACCTGCGCCTGATTTTTTTAAATGTGTAGAACAGGTTTTTTCAGTTCTACAAAAATCTTCACTTGCTCCATTCTACTTTAGTTTGGAGTACGTTTTCACTGTGGAAACTTTGAAATCAGGCGTCAGTGGCCGGACACGTCCCCTTTTGAAGAAAAAATTCTGTTCTAAAGTAGAACTGTTCTACCTCACTAGAACTGCAGAAAAAAAAAATGTGGAGAATTGCGATTTCTAAGATAGTCCGTTCTCCACCAGTTGTTCCTAAAAATCAGGCGCAAATCATGTGGAAACTTGGGCCCTATGTTTCTACACTTTATCAGATCTAAAACAGCCTTCTCCCTGGTTGGTTCCACAAACCATCTAAGAAACCATCCCAAATGCACTCTGAACTCATCCTCAAGGCTACCTTTGCCAATTTGATATGTCTAATCTATATGGAGATTAAAATTACCCATGATTACTGCAGTACATTTCTTACAAGCCTCCATTATTTCTTGATTTATACTCTGTCCTACAGTGTAGCTACTGTTAGAGGGCCTATAGATTGCTCCCACCAGTGACTTCTCATCTCCACCCAAACCGATTCTACATCTTGGTCTTCTGAGCCATGATCATTTCTCACTATTGCATGGATCTCATCCTTTATTATTAACAGAGCTAATTTTCCTTTTCCTTTCTGCCTATCCATCCGAAAATTCAAATAGCCCCGATTATTCAGTTCCCAGCTTTGGTCACCTTGCAACCACATAAGAACATAAGAAATGGGAGCAGGAGTAGGTCATTTGGTCCCTCGAGCCTGCTCCGCCATTCAATAAGATCATGGACTCAGCTCCACTTCCCTGCCCACTCCCCATAACCTTTTATTCCCTTATCGCTCAAAAATATGTCTATCTCCGCCTTAAATATATTCAATGACCCAATCTCCCCAGCTCTCTGATGCAGAGAATTTCATAGATTTACAACCCTCAGAAGAAATTTCTCCTCATCTCAGTTTTAAATGGGCGGCCCTTTATTCTAAGACTATGTCCCCTAGTTTTAGTTTCCCCTGAGTGGAAATATCCTCTCTGCATCCACCTTGTCGAGCCCCCTCATTATCTTATATATGTTTTGATAAGATCACCTCTCATTCTTCTAAACTCCAATGAGCCTACCTTCATAAGTCAACTCCCACATCTCCGGAATCAACCTAGTGAACCTTCTCTGAACAGCCTCCAATGCAAATATATCCTTCCTTAAATACAGAGACCAAAACTGTAATGGCTATCAGATCATACCCATTTATTTCTATTTGTGCCATCAACGTATCTATCTTGTTACAAATGCTGCGTGCATTCAGATAAAGAGCCTTTAATTTTTATAATTTTTCCCTACTTTGACTCTACTTTCTGATGCACTCTTGTGTATACACTCTGTCCCTTCCTGTCACACTCTGGTTATCATTACCCCTATTGCGACCCTGCACTATTGCCTTCTCCTTTCTCTTTGACTTTTTAAATTTCCCCTCACCTGATCCCTCCCTCCCCCCAACCCCACTATTTAGTTTAAAGCCCTGTCTACAGCCCTAGTTATTCGATTCACCAGGACACTGGTCCCAGCTTGGTTCAAGTGAAACCCGGCCCAACAGAACAACTCACTCTTTCCCCAGTACTGGTGCCAGTGCCCCATGAATCAAAAGTGATATACATTTTTGTTCAGGCACCAAATGCCCAAATATAGATGATAGTAAATGAAAATGTTTAAATAAAAGCTTACTGTTTTAGCCAGAAAATAACTGAAAGTTAAACCTTTATCAAGCTTTGAAAGTAGAACCTTTTATTAAGGCTTCTTTATTAAGACACTCCCAACTGATCAGAAAATGTCCTCAAATTATCTACAAAATAGATTTATTCAACACTAAATATACTACAGCATAAAAATGATATGGTGTCAAAATGGCAAAAACTACAAGTAATGCTGAAGAAAACATTTTCTTCTGGCTGTAAAGTTTAACGAAATAGGATCATAGATTTGACCAAACTAGGGCCTTAAGTTCCACCCATGTACCGTCGAAAGGACTACTAAGAT